>NC_061514.1:347780076-347796913 GCF_022539505.1 Lolium rigidum | reverse complement strand
CTCTTCGCTGCTGCACCGGGGCACCTGGTGGCAGTATATATTTCCACCGGTTTTGCTGGAACTATGCCGCCGGCGCAGCTTTTCTTTCTCAAGGACGTGATCCCAAAATGGTTCCAGAACCCTGGAACACCTGCTACTGTCCACTGAGATGTACGATTCGACTAATAAGATAGGGCATGCAGGACAACTCGCGTAGAACAGTCCAGTCCAGACCCACTAGCTGCAAGCCACGGTAAGAAAAGCTGATTCGTACAAGCAGTAATTTGATACATATAACGGGTCCTAGTTGAACAATGTTTACACTTAATTAAGCACCCTTTGTCCTTTTCCCCGCCTCAGGTAAGCACACATGTAAGCCTAACAGTGGATGCAATTTGGCCACTCTACCCTCAAGCGTCAAGCCAGCCATGGGGTAGACTATCACTGTATACTCACTCTCACCCTATTTAATTCACCGGGGTAGGGGACCCTTGCTCCATCCAAGTCACTCCCCTCAGCTTCCTTTTTACTAAACGCGCTACCTCCCAGCTTTCAGCCCGATGAATGCAGTAGATCAGAAGCGCCGGTGTCCTCGCTGATCACCAGGCCGGCCGAGGGCACCTCCAAAACCCTGAAACTGTGCCCATCAGCTCAGCTCCTAGCTCATCGTTCTTGCCGTTTCTGGCCCTAAAGTTGCATCAAATTCACCGCTCTGATCGCTGGAAGGTAGCACCTGGTAGCTTGAAGCAAGAATCAATGGGGGTAAGCTCGTTTACAGGGCTCAGCAGCAGTTCTTTCTTTCTTGTATTTTCAGAGTAGTATACTACACGTATATGTACGTGCGAGTGGTGTAATTTGCACTGTTATGTTTGGCAGCTCATTAACTGGGTGCAAAATCGCTTGAATACCAAACAAGAGAAGAAACGTCCCGCAGCCACAGCCGCCGCCGCCGGTAGCTCGGCTCGCAGTAAGTGATCCGTCCCATGCGTTGCGCTACTATGGTTTCTGCTTCACCTTGATCATGAGACGAGCACGTATAGGGTCTCATGCATGTGTCTGACGTACGTTAATTTGTAGATGCTCCGGCACGGGAGCACTTCCGCGACCAGGAGTACGACGCTCGCGATGAGAGGAGCGCCGGCGACTGGAGCATGCTCTCCATTGGGACGCTCGGCAACGAGCAGCCCACGGCGCCAGCGGAGGACCAGGCGGTGCCGGACTTCACCGTCGAGGAGGTGAAGAAGCTGCAGGACGCGCTGAACAAGCTGCTCCGGCGCGCCAAGTCCAAGTCCAGCGCCCGCGGCTCAACCGCCGGCGCCGGCGACGACGACCAGAGCCTGCCGCTCGACAGGTTCCTCAACTGCCCCTCCAGCCTCGAGGTCGACCGCCGGCTCTCGCTCAGGCTGCAGGCCCCCGACGCGGCGGGCCAGAACGGGGCGGAGTTCTCGCCGGACACGCAGATCATACTCACCAAGGCCAGGGAGCTCCTCGCCAGCACCACCGGCGGTGGCGGCGTGAAGCAGAAGTCCTTCAAGTTTCTCCTCAAGAAGATGTTCGTCTGTGGCGGCGGCTTCGCGCCGCAGCCAAGCTTCAAGGATCCAGTTGAAACAAAACTGGAGAAGGTAATATACGTTAGTTATTATCATGCATGATCTTACTGTTCAAGCTAGGTTCAGTTAGGTCTTTGTCACATTAATGTGTTAATTTGTCACATTTTGTCCGTATACGTGATTGATCATGCAAGTTGTTGTTACGTGTGTAGTTATTTAGGACGATGCTTCACAAGAAGATGAGCGCCGCGCGCCAGAGCAACGCGGCATCTTCGTCAAGGAAGTATTACCTAGAGGACAAACAAATGGAGAAGATCCAAATGGATGGTTGCTACGAGGAGGAGGATGACAACGGAGAAGATGTTTCCAAGTGGGACAAAACAGATTCAGACTGTAAGTTGCTAGATTTAATTTCACCACGTACTGCCTTAACAATGGAGAAGATGTCTCCAGTGGAGATGATGATAACTTTGCACTCAAGTAGATCAGATCATGCATGCATGGAAAGTAGCTTCGACTACTGATTATAGCATGAACTGATAGTCGATTTATCTTGCTTATTTTTGCAGTCATTGTTCTTGAGGTGTAAACCGAGACCAGGTACAAGGCAAAGATCATTATGATGTGACTTGGTAAGCTATAAAGTTCATATGGCATGTTCGTATTGAATCGAATTCACCAATCAGTTCACCAGAATACTCATTCAGTAGATTGAATCTGACCTGATAAGTACTGAATTTTGGAATATGTAAATTTTGCAGATTGTATGCATCTGATAGATAGAGGATGATGGATCCACAATAATCCACATACGCCAGATGCGGAATTGAACGATGAATCAATCAGATAGATAGAGGACGACCGAATGCACCAGGGTGTACTGCTGCATGAAGATCGCACGGTCTACATACATGCACAAGATTTGAACTGATGTTCATAAGAGGGTTTAAGTTTCAGCTTAATCACTTTAGTTACATTTCTGTTTTTTCAGAGGCCAGATATATCCATGTTCCACATATATACTACTCCTTATCATTCTGTGTAATACAAGTTACAGTAATCAGTGCATGTAGTGAGGAAGTGGACCCTCATGTGTTCTAGTTTAATCAATGTGGCCAATCTCAAGAACTTGGCGCAATGAAAAATATTGGTCATGAATGGACACAAAGGGTACAGCAACTAGGGTTCTTGGAACATGCGGAACTGCCGAAAACGGAAAGCCAGCCTGGAGCTGGGGCGCACATCGATCCCAAATCTCCATTGGCATTTGGATCAGACTTCAGAGGCAGAGCACCGGCACATTCGTGTGTGTCTGTGCCAACTCTGGAAAAAAAGGTACACATGAGTGAGCGCCAAGCAACACTCTGCACCTTTGGCAAAGGCCGATGTGCCATTGAATGTGATCCTTCACTACAAAGTACAGTACATACTCCTATGTATCAGGTGAAAACGCTGACTCTCCTTTGTTTCGCCCAACACAGCCTTAATTTTAACTTAAATATTGACGAATAATGATCGACCCTTTTTTAATGTATTCCGGGATGGGCCATGTATTTGCAAAAGAAATGGCAGGTTGACCAAGTTTAAAGTGTCACTACATTCGACTCTGAAGAACCCCACAAACACTGACGGGTTGAAGCGAACTCAAATCACGATTTTGGTTGTAAAAACTAGCGCAATGTGGTGGAGTTTATAGAAGTAAAAGAATCATGAATCGTCTTTTTTTCGGCAGTTAGAAAACCATGCATGTGCGATGCAGAAGACAGTTTATAGACATAACTTTTTATTTGAAAATATGAACTGAATTATCGAGCAAGGATTTTTGGCTCAGCAAGTCCTTTAGTTTAAATATACAAAAATCATATTTTTATAAAAAAATGAAGAAAAAAAACAGAATCTAAGATGTATCATAGATACGTTGAAATAGTAAATTTGAAACAATTTGTCATTTTTGTGTAGCCCAGAATACAAATAATTTCACAATACGATTTTGCATACTTGTAGGATACATCACTGAGTCACTGACTACATTCATAGTTTTTAAAATAAAAGTAAATCCCTACAGGGGCCAAAGAGAGTTTTCGCTTAATTATACAATTTGTGCACACAAATAAATCTGAACTATTTACTATTGTACTTTTTTTACAAACGTATTACTTTTTTTAATCTTCTTGACAAGTTTTTTGTTTGTTTGCAGAAAACGACTAGGGGGTAAAGTTTGTGTAAGCTAGAGGGTAAAGTGTATAGGATTGGTACAGAGGAGCTCTTCTGCCTTTAGGAATGTAGTCTTTGCTAGTTAAGGAAGCCCTAGGGATCCACAAGAGGAGAGCATGGAGCCTGTCTGGCCTGATGAAGTATGCTTAACAAGGGCTACTAGTAGTATTTCCAATTGTTTAGTCGCAAATTGCGAACCAAAAAAAAAATCAATTTGGATGAATGGCTGTGCAAGAATGTCTGGACAGGGCAGGGACACTCATGATTCACTACTGGTGGGTGGACCAATGATCGAAACATAAACATATGGTCGATCTCTAGGGAGGCAATTCTCCAATAAAAGAAATATCTATGGAGGCTAGAACTAGCGAGAAGCTCCCGCGATGTGGTCCTGAATCCCGTATTGCTTTTGGCCAAGAAGGTACAATAATGTAATCGGGATGTGCATCTTTTAACGAGCTGCATATCTATCCAATGCATACTCAGGTCAACTGAGTTCTGCTGTCCTCATCAATTAGAATTTAAAACAGACAAGTAAATCTTTGATGTCTTTAAACTCTTTTTTTTTCTATGACACAATTTTACATTTTTCTAAAGGCAGCAGAAAAAACCAAGACTAAATAGTAACAAAGTTTCACCTGTAATTTTCATTTGATCGGCAATATCAACGATAGATGCATGTGTAAAATCGTTAAAATAGTCAGTCACCATCGGCAAGAGTACTAACACGAGTATACCAGGGAAACATTCAACCGAATAGGTCGATCACTTGGGAGCCTAGAGTATTAATCATCATTGTCGGTGACATAACAGCCATGACAAATATTGCAAGAACAATACTCCTCGTGGCAACCATGAGAAAAGAACTATTAGCATAGTAAGCGATTAGATCATCGCAGAAAGTAGACGGAAGACGATGTTTGGTAACTCAGTTCAGTGATAAATGCATACATCTGCGGGACATGCTTTACGGGCGCTCCTCCCCAGATACTATCATAATACCTTCGACGACAAGCCCGCCACGGTATACAAAAACGTCAGATCTACGAACGTCATGCTGCGGCGCCGAACCGTCCCCGAAAATTGACCTTGTGTCTAACCTAGCTTTCGTCTAGTCTATTTTGGCTACCCCGTGTGCCTTTATATATTAGGCCTAGGTTATAAAAGTTCGACTCCAACACGTAACCTACCCGCACAGTCCAATTCCAACTGTAGACTATACGTAAGAACCATAATTGATTTGGAGCAAAATCTGGAGACTCATACCAAGAGAAATTTAATCTTCCAGCATGACCATTGACATCGGAGAAAAGATCTTTGTCCTTGAACGAATGGCAGAAAATCTTTTATTATAGATGATGTCATTTTCATTGGAACGGAGGCCAACAAGAAGATGAAACGAAAGCCCGAACAGAGGCCAACAGACGAGAAAGATAGAGATAAGAGCCAGATCAACTCTGATGCGTGGGCAGCGTATCTTCGATGAATCGGAAAGATATCGCAGCTATACCTTTGATGCCAGTCTGTAGCAGACAGTCCTGACGAGGGTTCAGATTTTGGGCAGCGTATCCTGTTCGATGAATCGGAAAGAGATCGCAGCTATACCTTTGATGCGAGTCACTCGGGGAGCAGGTTTTGTCCGGTATACATGTGCTGCGAATGCTATTTGGTTTTGAACGTACGACTATAACTGCCATTTGGCAGTCTCACAAAGGAGGTCAGTTTTTTATTTTTTCAATGAAAAATAGGTAAAGTTCACATGAAATACATAGATGGTTCATATATTTTGCTGGATTTCTGTGTTTCTCTGCGTAGACATAATTTGGCTTTAACCTGTTAAGTCAATGTAGTTGAGGCAACACCAAAGGTGCTGGTAGATTTCTGTGTTCCCAAGGTTTGTTTGTATCAGACACAAAAGCAAGCGAAGAGGCCCAGCAACCGGCCAAACTGGACACAGGTAAGGTTTCCAGCCATGAGTGCATATGAGAATTATATGCACCGGATTATCACAAAATGCCTGTGCTGCCCATCGGCCATCCAACAACGAGAGAGAAATCACAGGCTATGCACCGGATGCTTCAGCCTCATCGACAAAATAGCACATGAAAATGGCACATGACAGATGCAATCATGAAACATTTCCATTAACTTCTGCGCAGCACACCTTGATACTGAAGGTAATTTCAGGTTCATGTACCATTTAGATCGGTATCTTGGGGAGGGAGCGTAATGGGGAATTTGAGGACAAAGGGCTTCTTGTTGCAAGGTAGAACTTTTGCAGAGCTGTTTTGCAAATGTACCAATGGAAGTAGATGCAAATGACGTCAGGTTCAATTCTATACCACGTCAACCCACGTCAACATAACTAATGGCCATGATTTTCCTGGTGCAGTAGGAGTACTCCACATGCTTGAGTACATGATTCATTCTCGAGTGCACACAAGCAAGCTCAAGGAAAACGGCAGACAAGAAAATAAACAGATATCGAACCACCCAGTCTTATAACAAAGGAGAGATTCACACTCGGTAGTAATACTACGACTCCACTCAACTATAGTCCAAAAACCTTACAGGAATTGTTTCCCGAACACCAAGACAATCATAGCAACGAAAAACTGTAGATATATAGTGCTGCTGCATTGTCCACCGACCACCATTGTCTGCCTCGGGAAGATTTCTGCAACAAAATAGGATTATCAGAGTTTGTACAAACATGTCTAAAGAAGCACAGGGATAGTTTTTCTGATCAAAATTGATGTGCTCAGATCAGTTTCTTGCATAACTATAAAAACAGGGACACTGAAGATGAAGTGGAGATAAGAAGTAGCCACGCAATAGTGTAGTATAACTATAAAAACAGGGTCACTGAAGATGAAGTGGAGATAAGAAGTAGACACACAATAGTGTAGTATGCCTTCCAAACATATGTAAAGGAAAGAGAGGCATTCATCATGTCATAACATCTAGACCAGCCAGGTATAACCAGTGCATTGAAGCTAGGATACGAAATTAAAGGAGCTGAAGAAACTCACAAATTTTGTTGAACGCAACAATGTCGCAGCTCTGGATGTACTCGTTCGCTGGTTCAACACACAGATGGTCCTCAATGAGTGTGTCGACAGAGACAAGATCATCAATGATGGTCATCATGATCTGAAGCTTCTTGATGCCATATCCAACTGGCATGAGCTTGGCTGCACAGGATGGAAAATACTCCCATGTTACACAAGAAGTAATATTTACACAGAAATAGAATGTGCATCTAAGGGCATAGCGACATACAAGCACCCCACAGAAGGCCCTCCATCTTGACGCTTCTCACAGCTTCCTCCAGCTTGGCCATGTCAGTCTCATCGTCCCATGGTTTCACATCAAGCAAAACTGAGGACTTCCCAGCTGACACAATGAAACAATAGAAGATATAAATGAGCAATGGAAAGATTATAGAACATAAAATCTTTCACAAATACTGAGATTTTTATTTTTGAGGGATGTTAGGACTATACATGCTTTCCAAATAAAGTTCCCAGACAAAGAACTAATTGAGAAAATAAAATGCAAAGAAATCGGGATAACATACATTCTTTCTTCTTGCTAGAAGCCTTAACTGCAGCAGCGCGTTCTGCGGCTGCCTTCTTCTCCTCCTCCGTCTCCTCACCAAAAAGGTCAACATCGTCATCATCGTCATCATCAGCAGCAGGAGCCTGCAATTACAAGATATATATTGTTATACTTGTGATAATGGAAGGTATCAAGCCACACAAATGACCAATAGCTTCTGACAACATGAAACAGTTCAGTCAGTGGCACAACTATGAGTATGCAATTCATAACTTCATCCAAAATAGAAGGTTATGGTTGTAACCTTTCCCTTAGTATCAGCGGAAGTAGATGCTTCAGGGACAATTGAAGACTCGACCTTGACACCTTGACCAGCTGCAGTAACTCCACTGGATATGAATATACATCATTAGCAAAATAAACATCACTAGAGATGACGAAGGGGAAATGAACTGACTATTTTGAATTAAAATTAGGTTGGGTGCATACCTCAGCTTTAGGAGTGCATCAATGTGATTGTACCACCTTACAACATTGGTGTACTTTGAGGGAGGGGCAACCGAAAATTCAGCAAACACAGCCATGTCGTCCTTGGAAGCTTGGTATCTAGAGGAAACATATTACAGGGTAAGACTGGTGCTAAAATATACAGATTATAAGTAAATAGGATGGTGCAAAACACATACCCGGTGATGTAGCTGCGAGACAGAAGGTAAGTATCAAGGTTTTTAAGGCCAGCCTCGGAGTTGACATTGAAGGCCACCATCTTGCCTCAAAAGGATGTCGTAGTGATCTAATGGCATAGAAAAGGTTGGTGTAAGAACAACGCAAAAGGAAAAATCATGATATCAGAGGATCACTAGGAAATTTAGAATATACCGCAATGTACACTGAGAGCAATCATAACAAAAGTAAGTAACAAAAGAATAGAGTCTAAATCCTGATACCAAATCATAGTTTTGTTGGGTTATCTCGCAGCTTTGATGTACAGTGAAATAATAGATTTTGACTATGTATTGTAACTAATTACAAATCAAACACACCACCCTGGGTAGAACAGAAACAACAAGTGAAACAGCGCAACAATACACCGCAAAACTTGCATTTTACACCAACAACATTCAGCCACAAAGAGCTGTGTACGCACATATCAGATACAGTACGTCCAAGAGCTCAAACAGTCAAGCTATGGCTTGTTTTACCGCATTGGGAATATTTGGAGAGAACCGAGGAATCAAATCAACACGTTGTGCAGCTACACAGTTCAGCAGAAGACAGGGGACAAGCAAAATATCATACCATTACACATATGCTTTCTAAAACACATGAGCATACAATTGGATGGTATTTTCTGCTGATATTCAGCTTTTAAAATTGAGATGCGATATGGGAACAGACTGTCTTCAAGCTAATGAAAGCAATTGCCATGGTACACAAAGCAGGTATGATGATAAGTAACTAACTGACGCAAACTAATAATATATCTAATTCCAAAGATATTGGGCACAAGGCTGTGATGCATTGAAATTAACTAGGTAGACAGAGGCACAACCATGTAAAATTGACAAGCAACATAAGCAAAACCCATCACGTTGGCTTTTGGAAGCACGCTTCCTGTGTTAATACTACCAACACAGAAGCAAATACATGTACGAATTTATCCTATTTCCTATCTTCCATTGGACATACTCACAAATATTAACAGAACAAGAACACCGGGCATGCTCTTCGGCGAAAAACTGTTCTTGCCAATCTAAAGAGTCTGCAACACATGCCCAATTTCATGACCAGAACACACAACGCGTCTAAAAACCCTAAACAGACAGCCAGCATCAATAACAAACAAAACCTCCGTACAGAATAACCGAGATCTACTGAAACACGCACTAGCTGCCCCTGCAGCGCTCGCAGATCAGACCAAAACAACACGCATCCACCCGAAATTTTTAGGAAGCAAAACTAAAAGCTTAAACTTCGCCGCGAACAGATCGAAGATGCAACGCAAAACCAAAGATCAAGAATAGCTATGCGCGGATCTAAGCAACCGGTAGAAGCGGAGGGATCCGGGAGTAGGGTTTCGATGGACTGGTTACCTCGAGGGAGCGGGGCGGCGGCGAGAAGGGGGCGACGGCGAAGGAAGCGGTGGGGGCTAGAGACTCGGGACTTGCGAGGGTTTGGGGTATTAAAACGGGTTCACGGGCAGTGCCGTGCGTGCGGGTGGATCTGCGTCTCACGGCCCATTAGGCTGTCTTTGTGAAAACCCGACGACTTGGCCGGCCCATATGACACGCGTTAGTAGAATCATCTATGTACGCTTAATTAGGCCCAACTTGCAGGCAAATTACCGGTCCATCACAGGATGAGCTTCTCAAATGATTTTTTTTCATCTCTAAAAAAAAAGAATTTTTGTTTCAAATTGGAATAATCAAATCCGTTTCTAGCAAAGGAATAGATAGGCATGTCATCTCCCTTCATGTGTAACTCAATACTGTGACGAGTTACGGAGTTAGCTATAGGTCGTTACGTATAATGATTTCTACGAAAGATGGTATGACTATATCTTGAGGAGTTATGAAGAGTTGAGTGTGGAAAGCATTGTGGAAGGAGAAACATGTATACTTTATGTAGAACTTACTAACGAACCCAAATTCAAATAGTCCAGGATTTTTTCGCAGGTTTATTTGGGACTCTGGATTCTGGTTACCGGTCGGTAACCGCGGAGTTTCGCTCGGTAACCAAATCTCTGCTCCTTACTACTTTGTACAAGACAACCTTCTAATTATTCAAACGAAACTTTTGAATAGAACGAGTAGTACGGTCTATGGACACTAGCACTTGAGGTTATTGCTTGAAACTTTATTGCAGATTGATGCCGGAGATAGAGAGGAAAATCAAAAGTTGAAGGCCGCCTTATAAGTCCATTTTGTTGAGAATCTTGCACTCTAACCATTTCTTGGACCGAGTTGCAATTTTTCCAAAGCTATGTTTTTTGCGAGGTTTTTCCAAAGCTATGTGCACACCGAAGTAAGCCCTAGCTACGTCACGATCGTATTCCAAACACGTATTGTGTACTGGTAATTGAAAAAAAGATGGATGGTGTTTTTTTCTTTTCTTGATTGCAAAGATTACAACATCCAAAATTTAACCATCCGTGTTTTTGAAGATGATCAGCCGTATATACCCGGTCTCGAAGGATTAGCCATGCGAAGAGCTGGCAATTTGGAGGAGTCCAATTCTTCCAAACCGCCTCGAGCATGTAGGAACGGATTATGCCTTCGAATTGGTACGTGTATGCCTTGGCCGCCATATATATGCCCCCGAAGTTGTGAATTTCCATGTGATGTCATTGGGGTGTCGTAGACATGGTTAACCTTGCTGATCCTTGTCCAAAGATCGGCAAATTCCAAGATATGCTCCTTTGTGATACCACCGGAGGTGTTGATTTTTGAAATCCAAAGATCTTAAGTGATGCCCTTGTTCACGTTGAGTGATCTGAGAGTTTGGACTTGAAGAAAAATAGTAATTGCGGTCTGGTATATATATCTGGTTGGAGAAGACAAGTATAGTTCCAGTTTTGGTAGATTACTAGTAGAATGCCCGTGCTTCGCCACGGCCCTTTAACATAGTGTCAAATGCATAAACGTGTAAATAATGCATGCAAATATTAAAGTATATAAAATAAATATATAATACTTAAAATATTTAAAGATCCACTTCGCACAATTCATTTTGTAGAAGAGAAATGACTGAATACACTATTTATTAAAGCCATGGTCCGTTGACGCGTCTAAGGTATTCTCGCACGATCTCAGAAATGTTGTCTTCAACTTCATTAGCCAGATACTTGAGTATGTGTATCAAAAACTTTTTTCTTAGCTCGTAACCATCCTGCACAATTGGTATATCATGTTAACATGAAGTTTTCTTCCCACAAAAAAAATAAGATTGTGAATATAGAGTACTCACGCTGCAAACCACGCTGCAAACTGGATGAACAAATCTTTTACCATCCCATGAAAACATAAAACTAAATACTAAGTATCCAGACAATTTTCTGCAAATAAATGGAACATATCATTATCTTAGTCATTAGAATGACGATAAAATAAGCTGCTTGTAAATATAACTAAGAAAAATCACCTGTCGGGGCTTGTTAGTATTGGGATATTGTGAGGATATTTACGTGGCCAGAAATAAATATCGGAATTCCAGCCAGGTTGCGCTATCTCAAGAGCATCATTTAGATAGAATGAACACCTTTGTAATTTTAGTTGGTACCTCTCTTCTGATAGAGTTTCAGAACATGGGTCTAAAATATATACACGACACTCATGTTTGTCGATGGTGAACAAGATGAAGTTGCCAAGAAATGCGTGTGGCAAAAAAATCTGCAAGTGGTGAGCATTAAAACACATAAATCATGTTAATAATGGAAAAGAGACTAACTTACCATGTTGCATGATGATATATTATGGTCTATCCCAGGCCAGCTATGAAAAAATGTTGCCAACTCCTTAATATCTGGCTTAACACGCCAAAGTGGATGTTTTCTACCATCGAGTATCGCCGACTGAGATGAAAAAAAGGTTTAGAACCATAACAGTGACAATAAATATGCGATTATAATAACTTACACAAAATCTTAAGTCCATGTTGTGAACGGGAGGCTCTATTAAAAATTGTATCTCATCACATGCCACTATGCGCACAGCCATGTTGAAACAATCCTTGTCCATTGGCTGGTCCATCCTGAGTATGTCCTGAATTTGCTTTAGAGTTAATCCTAGTGGATAAGGTGTGGAGCTTCGCACCCATTCTTTTCTGCAAAATAATTGATAAGAATAATGATATGATAATAATATGTACCGACGCTTGATCATTATCTTATGAGGCTTACTTCAAACATGTTGCATCATCAATGGACATGATGTATTTGCATATATCGTCAAAAAACTCATGTGGTTTGGTGGACAAGGTGCAAATAGGAAGCTGGATATTTTCTTTGGCCACATCTCCTTGGTGTTCTTTACCTAGACTTGGCAATTCTGTAATATTAAAGTCGGATCCATTTTCTTGATCTTTAGATTGATTATTTATCGGACTGCCTCTTATTTTGTTTAGTTCCGAATCATGCAATATGGAAATTAATTTTCTTCGGAATGCTTTCATATCCTCCTACAAAGTAGTAAGAAACATTGATATTGTAAATTAATAATTTAAGATGCAAGATACTACTAACGGTCCCTAAAAAAAATAATACTGAGTGATGTAGTCAGAAAGCATATCGCCTATCCAATATTCCATAAAGTTTAACATGAACAACCCGCACGATGCGCTACAAAATTAGCAAATGTTATAGTAGAATTCTATCTAGACCGTAATTTTCACATTCGAAAGTTGAACAGATTCAACATACCCATCGATCTGCGGTGGTTTTTCGATATGCTCTACTATTGGCCATGTCGTGACATCGAGATCGTGCCACTTTTCACCTTTGTCAAATCCCCTTCTTTGGGATGCAGTCTTTAAGTGCTTCTCAAGTCCTCGGAGCTGTTATATGAGGAAAAAAGATATTAGACACTGAGGAAAGTGAAAAATGTCAAGAGGAGATCATAATCAAATAACTTACCATAAACGTGAGGTCAGTTCTACCCATTCCAGGACCAAGTGAGTCTAATACTAAATTGTTAAGGAGATGTAGGGTGCCATCTCGCCGTGGTCAACATGGGTAGAACTGACCAATTTAATACTACACCTTATTGTCAGCTCTGTTAAGTAGATGATCACATGCACGCATGCAATATATGTAGGCATTTAACACCTAAAATTGAACACATAAAATACATTTAAATTAAAAATAGACACAAATTATGTAAATAGTGATTTCTTGTTGACTTACATCATCGGGCAGAAATCCGTCATCACATGTAAGACACTTTAAATGGTAATTAGATAGCGATGCATCACTGATGCGCGTAGATGTACACGTCCGTTGGGAACCCCAAGAGGAAGGTATGATACGCACAGTGGCAAGTTTTCCCTCAGAAAGAAACCAAGGTTTAATCGAACCAGGAGGAGCCAAGAAGCACGTTGAAGGTTGATGGTGGCGAAATGTGATGCGGCGCAACACCGGGGATTCCGGCGCCAACGTGGAACCTGCACAACACAATCAAAGTACTTTGCCCCAACGAAACGAGTGAGGTTGTCAATCTCACCGGCTTGCTGTAACAAAGGATTAACCGTATTGTGTGGAAGATGATTGTTTGCGAAGAAAACAGTAAGAACAATTGCGATGGGTGTATGCGATGTAAAGAACAGGACCGGGGTCCACGAGTTCACTAGAGGTGTCTCTCCCATAAGATTAAAGCATGTTGGGTGAACAAATTACGGTCGGGCAATTGACAAATAAAGAGGGCATAACATTGCACATACATGATATGATAAATATAGTGAGATTTAATCGGGGCATTACGACAAAGTACATAGACCGCCATCCGGCATGCATCTATGCCTAAAAAGTCCACCTTCGAGTTATCATCCGAACCCCTTCCAGGTATTAAGTTGCAAGCAACAGACAATTGCATTAAGTATGGTGCGTAATGTAATCAACAACTACATCCTTAGACATAGCATCAATGTTTTATCCCTAGTGGCAACAGCACATCCACAACCTTAGAACTTTACATCATCGTCCCAGATTTAATGGAGGCATGAACCCACTATCGAGCATAAATACTCCCTCTTGGAGTTAAGAGCAAAAACTTGGCCAGAGCCTCTACTAATAACGGAGAGCATGCAAGATCATAAACAACACATAGGTAATAGATTGATAATCACCATAACATAGTATTCTCTATCCATCGGATCCCGACAAACACAACATATAGTATTACGGATAGATGATCTTGATCATGTTAGGCAGCTCACAAGATCCAACAATGAAGCACAATTAGGAGAAGACGACCATCTAGCTACTGCTATGGACCCATAGTCCAGGGGTGAACTACTCACTCATCACTCCGGAGGCGATCATGGCGATGAAGAGTCCTCCGGGAGATGATTCCCCTCTCCGGCAGGGTGCCGGAGGCGATCTCCTGAATCCCTCGAGATGGGATTCGCGGCGGCGGGTCTGCGGAAGGTTTTCCGTATCGTGGCTCTCGGTACGGAGGGTTTCGCGACGAAGACTTTAAGTAGGCGGAAGGGCAACGCGGGGGCCACACGAGGGCCCCACACGCTAGGGCCGCGCGGCCAAGACTCGGGCCGCGCCGCCCTAGTGTGGCGGCGCCTCGTGGCCCCACTTCTTTTCCCCCTCGGTCTTCCGGAAGCTTCGTGCAAAAATAGGACCACGGGCGTTGATTTCGTCCAATTCCGAGAATATTTCCTTACTAGGATTTCGAAACCAAAAACAGCGAGAAAACGACAGCGGCTCTTCGGCATCTTGTTAATAGGTTAGTGCCGGAAAATGCGTAAATACGACATATAATGTGTATAAAACATGTAGATATCATCAATAATATAGCATGGAACATAAGAAATTATCGATACGTCGGAGACGTATCAGCATCCCCAAGCTTAGTTACGCTCGTCCCGAGCGGGTAAACGATAACAAGGATAATTTACGGAGTGACATGCCATCATAACCTTGATCATACTATTGTAAATATATGTAATGAATGCAGCGATCAAAACAATGGTAATGACATGAGTAAACAAATGAATCATAAAGCAAAGACTTTTCATGAATAGTACTTCAAGACAAGCATCAATAAGTCTTGCATAAGAGTTAACTCATAAAGCAATAAATCAAAGTAGAGGTATTGAAGCAACACAAAGGAAGATTAAGTTTCAGCGGTTGCTTTCAACTTATAACATGTATATCTCATGGATAGTGTCAATGTAAAGTAATATAACAAGTGCAATATGCAAGTATGTAGGAATCAATGCATAGTTCACACAAGTGTTTGCTTCTTAAGGTGGAGAGAGATAGGTAAACTGACTCAACAATAAAAGTAAAAGAAAGGTCCTTCAAAGAGGAAAGCATCGATTGCTATATTTGTGCTAGAGCTTTTATTTTGAAAACATGAAACAATTTTGTCAACGGTAGTAATAAAGCATATGTATTATGTAAATTATATCTTACAAGTTGCAAGCCTCATGCATAGTATACTAATAGTGCCCGCACCTTGTCCTAATTAGCTTGGACTACCGGATCATCGCAATACACATATTTTAACCAAGTGTCACAAAGGGGTACCTCCATGCCGCCTGTACAAAGGTCTAAGGAGAAAGCTCGCATTTTGGATTTCTCGCTTTTGATTATTCTCAACTTAGACATCCATACCGGGACAACATGGACAACAGATAATGGACTCCTCTTCAATGCATAAGCATGTGGCAACAATTAGTGTTCTCATATGAGATTGAGGATATATGTCCAAAACTGAAACTTCCACCATGATTCATGGCTTTAGTTAGCGGCCCAATGTTCTTCTCTAACAATATGCATGCTCTAACCATTAAGGTGGTAGATCTCTCTTACTTGAGACAAGACGGACATGCATAGCAACTCACATGATATTCAACAAAGAGTTGATGGCGTCCCCAGAAGCATGGTTATCGCACAACAAGCAACTTAATAAGAGATAAAGTGCATAAGTACATATTCAATACCACAATAGTTTTTAAGGCCATTTTGTCCCATGAGCTATATATTGCAAAGGCGAATGATGGAATTTTAAAGTTAGCACTCAAGCAATTTACTTTGGAATGGCGGAGAAATACCATGTAGTAGGTAGGTATGGTGGACACGAATGGCATAGTGGTTGGCTCAAGGATTTTGGATGCATGAGAAGTATTCCCTCTCGATACAAGGTTTAGGCTAGCAAGGTTATTTGAAGCAAACTCAAGGATGAACGGTGCAGCAAAACTCACATAAAAGACATAATGTAAACATTATAAGACTCTACACCGTCTTCCTTGTTGTTCAAAACTCAATACTAGAAATTATCTAGACCTTAGAGACACCAAATATGCAAACCAAATTTTAGCAAGCTCTATGTATTTCTTCATTAATGGGTGCAAAGTATATGATGCAAGAGCTTAAACATGAGCACAACAATTGCCAAGTATCACATTATCCAAGACATTTTAGAATTACTACATGTAGCATTTCCCGATTCCAACCATATAACAATTTAACGAAGAAATTTCAACCTTCGCCTTGAACATTATGAGTAAAGCCTAAGGACATATGTGTCCATATGCAACAGCGGAGCGTGTCTCTCTCTCATATAGTGAATGCTAGGATCCATTTTATTCAAACAAAAACAAAACAAACCGACGCTCCAAGCAAAGTACATAAGATGTGACTGAATAAAAATATAGTTCCAGGGGAGGAACCTGATGATGTTGTCGATGAAGAAGGGGATGCCTTGGGCATCCCCAAGCTTAGACGCTTGAGTCTTCTTAAAATATGCGGGGATGAACCACGGGGGCATCCCCAAGCTTAGAGCTTTCACTCCTCTTGATCATAG
>NC_061514.1:347699606-347779976 GCF_022539505.1 Lolium rigidum | reverse complement strand
TGAAGGAAGAGTTCAGCAGCAAGTTCATCTTCTAGAATATGTTACTGGTGGAAAAGAGGGGGAGACGCCTGTGTCGACCTCGCAAAGGTACAAGCTAACAAAAAAGACAGGAAGAAAGTGGTGAATGGTGTGGGGAAATCAAGGAAACCATAGGATCGGCGACCCTCCGGGCAGTGAGTGATCGCCGGGAGCAATGAAAATCTGTGGTCTGAACTGCCGCGGCTCTGCGTAACCGCCGGGCAGTTCGAGCGCTTTCTTGACCTTGAGAAGCATCTGAAACCTGATGTGTTTTTCCTGTCCGAGACACATTTGGAAAAAGTGAGACAGATAATCTCAAGAGAAAGCTTTAGGTTTCATAAGTCTATCACTTTGAGAGTGATGGGCAGAGGGAGGTTTACTTGCTTTGGAGAAATAATGTTAAGATTATAGGTAGAGGAGCAAACTAAGAATTATATTGATGTTATTATTGAAGATGATATTACGTGGAGATGCATCGGGTTTTATGGTGAGCCAAGTTGTATGTAGAAACATATCTCTTGGGAGGCCTGCGTACCTTCTTCTGGGCAGGTTGCGTTAACATGGCTTGCTCTTAGGGATTTAAATTTGTACTCTATTTAATTATGACAGTGAGGTGGTCACCACATCTCAAGTGGCGATGAGAAAGTTTTCCATGATGCGCTCAATGATTGTGAGCTAGAGATATGGGATATGTGGGAGATCTTTTACTTGGAGAAGGGGGAAATTAGCGAGAAAGGCTAGACAGGATTGGTTAATGATCAAAGGAATGCATGTTATCCTTTGGGTGCAAGCCTGATCATCAAAGTGAGACAACTAGGTCTGATCATGCACTTTCCGTGGATACTGAATATTTATCCAACACCCATGCTATTGATGTGACTCGGAGATTTGAGTAAGATGGTTACAAGAGGATATAGTTGAGGAGATGGGGAAGTAAGGCTGCTTGGGGAAAGGGCGAAAGCCGAGGGGAAGAAATTTCTTTAATGGAGAAAATGCAACGATGTGCACCTCGTAATTGCATACTTGGGACAAGAGACGCGTTGAAGGGGCCATATGAAACCGAAAGAACCGAAAAAGATCTCGGAACAACCTCAGGAGAGGTCCTATGACCGACGCGGCTTTGGCGGCTCAAAAGGAGATCCAAATGCAGATTGAAATAACTTTAGAAAAGAAGAGATGTTCTGCAGAAAGCCAGAGCAAATTGGTTGAAACATGGTGATAGAAATATAAATTTCTTCCATAGGATGGCTTCTAAACGGAAAAAGCAGAACACAATTAAATTTCTCGATGGATGATAATGGTATAAAGCATGAGGACAAAGACTCTATGTGATGTAGTGTATAACTATTTTCTCTGATCTTTTCACATCAGAGGTTCCGGCACCAGAGTTGAGTGTTTTTGAGGATGTCCATACTCTTGTTATAGAAGAGATGAACAGAGCCTCAGCTCCTTTCACGGTCGAGGAGGTGAAAAGGCCCCGTTTCAAATTGGCGATCCTAGTCTCAGTCCCGATGGTTTACATTCGATATTCTATAAGAGATTTTGGGAGATGCTAGGTGATGATTTTGACAAAAGGAGGTTCCGGAGGCCATTGATAACATCTCAGCTCAGAAGGTTGAATAACACGACACTGTGTTGATTCCTAAATGATTAATCCCCGAAAGGTATGTGCCTGCAGTAATCTACAGTCTCTCGCAATGTGGTCTATAAGGTTATATCTAAGATGCTATCTAATAGATTGAAGTTTTATTTACTCGATATTACAGGCGACTATCAGAGTGCTTTTGTGCCGGTGAAGATCGATCAGCGTATAATAGGCGATGCCTATGACCTATTCATGCGATGAAGAGAAAGAGGGAAGAAGGGCTCATAAAAGCAAACTTGATATGCATAAGGCCTATGATCGGTGTTGAATGGGCATACTGTGAGAAATAATGCCGAAGTTGTCTTTGCAGATGGGTGAATATTGTCATACTTTGTGTTTCATCAAGAAATACAATGTTAGGTTTAATTCTATGGAGATGTTAAGCTTACACCATCGAGAGGATTGAGACAAGGGGACCCCTTATCCCCTTACTTATTTCTATTAGTGGCCCGTGGTTTATCAAGCATGCTTAAAGGAGCAGAATTGAGAGGAGAGATTGATGTAAAAGTGGGTCTCGTAGAGAGGCACCCATGGTTTCACATCTGGCTCTTGGCCGATGACTCTTTGATCTTGATGAATGCAAGCATAGAAAAGAATTCTCTGAAACCGAAAGATATTTGGGACAGTGCATCGTGCATGAATCCTCAGGCTTCAGAAACTCGCGAAAGCAAATCAAGTATCTACTTTAGTCCGAATACTATAGTTGAGGAGAGGCCGAAGTTTGCCAAATTCTGAATATTATGACGCAATCCCTTAATGAAAAGTACTTGGGATTGCCGGCTTGTAGGGAATTGATAAAAGTGAATGTTTCACACTTGCGGGGCAGAAGTGCTGGCTAGAATAAGTGGATGGAAGGAAAGATTACTAAGTGCTGTGGAAAGAAATTCTCATAAAAGCTATTGCTCAAGCAATACCAGCTTTTTGCTATGATGGTTTTCAAAATTCGAAGAACATTTATAAAGGAATCTCTGATGCTATCTCCGGCTACTCGGTGGGGTGATGAGGAAGAGCAAAACACATGCATTGGAAGGCTTGGTGGAAGCTCCGTATTCGAAAATAGTGGTGGTATGGGGTTCGGGGACTTAGAATCTTTCAACTTGGCTCTGCTAGCAAAGCGGTATGGAGACTTTTGTGTGAACCCGAATCTTTGTGTGCAAAGGTTTTGAGAGCAAAATATTATCCAGATGGGTGTCTTCTTAAAGCGACACTGAAGAGTGGAAGCTCCTTCACGTGGCAAAGCATTCTTGGCAGGTCTTGAATGTTTCAAGAAGGGGTGTATTTGGAGAGTGGGAGATGGGAGTCAAATTAATATTTGGGAGGACAACTGGATTCCATCAAGTCACAATCTGAAAATTATGACTCCTAGAGGAACTAATATTCTGACTAGTGTGGCTGATTTGATTAATCCAATTGATGGCCTATGGGATGAGGATATTATTCAGGATATATTTTGGCCGGTGGATGCTCACAGAATTCTACAAATCCCATTGACACCAAACAGCAGAGGACCCGGGGTGGCGTGGCACCACACAAACTTGGTTTATTCTCGGTTCGGTCAGCATATTACGTCGGTGGGACTCATAAGTTTGGTCGACATAATAGAAACATAAATATTGCGGAAAGTGCAAATAATGAAGTATGGGAAAAGCTTGGAACCTCGAAATCCCAAACAAGATTAAGATCTTCGGATGGAGAGTGTTACATGCCATGATTCCATGTAGGGGTTCTAGCGACCGGCATATAGGGAATACGAGGAGGCTGTCCTATCCGTTTGTCTCAGCTGTGAAGATATTAAACATTTATTGTTTTCTTGTGCAAGAGCAAAACAGATTTGGAGTGATCTTGGCTGTCGAATTGATAGAAAGTGTTATGGAGGTTGACAGATCGGGGTTCTATCGTGATTGAGGAAATTATTAGAAGGGGAGACAGAGTGGAGGCGTTTGGAAATATTTGCTTTGCAGAAATTGTCCTCATTGCGAGGTTGGTATATCCGGTGGGAAAGAAGACGGAGTTAGTGCATGGGGAGAAGGTACAAACAACATTCCGTTCAGCCATGTCCATTCGGGTGCTAGCTATGAACTATATGAAGGTGCTTAAAAAACAGGACTAAAAAACCCGAGGATAGATGGAAGAGGCCGTTGGAGGGTTTGGCAATGATAAATATTGATGCAGCTTTGAGTTGGACTCGGGTGAGAGGTGCTACAGGGGTGGTTATCGGGGACTATACAGGGAGTTGCATAGCTGCTTTGCAAACTTTTTTACCGCATGTGGTCGATGCCCGGATGGCTGAAGCCTATGCTTCGAGGGATGGGCTGATATTGGCACAGCAAAATTGGGGTTCAAAACTTTGTAGTCCAATCGATTGTGTCCGGAGTGGTAGAGACAATGAGGAATGGAGGGTTTTCAGCAACATCATCAGCTGCGATCTATGATGATCTGTAGTATCCTTTGGAGTGGTTTTGGAATGTGTCTATTGAGCATTGTAATAGGGAGCTAATCAGGTAGCACATGAGCTTGCTAGAGTAGCGTTTAGTTCCGGTAACTCTTGTACCTGGGTCGATGAGCCCCCTAGGTTATCCTTAGCAAGCTCGTGGATGATGTAACTATTCTTGATGGCGGGCAACAGGTACCAGACAGCACTCTTTTCCTTCCGTGGTACCTAAAGGGGCTGGAAGGTTTTTAATGAGGCGGCCTGTTGTCCTTTTAATATAATTTGTTTCAAAAAAAAAAAAAAAACAGCAGCACAGCCGATGGCCATTGCCCATTCGATGCGGGGAGTGGCGAAGCAGCGTACCACAGCTCGGCCATCCGGCCACAGTGTATACCGTTTCAGGATTTTCAGACAATGCATTGTCCAATCTGAAGGCGACTGTTAAACTTCATGCACCAGCCACTGAACCAAAAGTCCGAACTGATGGAAAGGGCACGGCAATCCACATATACACTTCACAACACCCCCACTGCGCGCGACGGAAGACGAGAAGACAAAGTCAACACGTGCAGAGCAGCAAAGAGGCAGCGGCGGCGGCCGCGCGCGGAGACGGCAGGGTGCCGGGCGGGCGGCGGCTGCGGCTGCGAGGATTTTTAGAATTTTAGAATAAATTGTGAAAACCAGGATTTGAACTCGAGACCTGAGCCTCGATACCATGCTAGCTCTCACGCACTAGCCACTTCGAACCAAAAAGTCCAAACCGATGGAAAGGGCTAGGCAATCCACATATACACTTCTACAACAGCGACAATGCTTGGTGACTGGATCAAACAAATCAGCACATAGGGTTGGTGCGTTCAGAGAAACAATTCCGCCAAACTCTAGCTACACAACTAAGGTTATTCCTTTGACGAAACGAATATACATTGATAAGACCACGAAGCGGGTGGTGCTACGAAGGGGTCTGGAAGAGGCCCCCGCGTCGTCCCGCCGGGCGACTCGGGTGGCGAAACCCTAGCCGCCGAGCTCGCCGGCCCTCCGCCTCCTCCCGCCCGCCGCGCGAGCACTCCGACGGGCAAAGCTCGTGGCGGCTGCGGGCGGCGGCGGGATCCCGTCTCGCGTCGCGGCGCGGGGGTGGGCGCGAAGGCGCGCGGCGGCGCTCCGGCCATCGACCCGCGGGAGCCGCCGGGCCGGCGAGGGTCGGCGCGCCGGATCCGCGGGGCGCGGACGGCCGGGCGGCGGCCCCGGAAAGGCGGTTTTCGGCGCATCCCTCGCGCACGCGACGAAGCCCTGCGGCGGCGGGGAGCCGCCGCCGGAGGCCACGGCTGCTCGGCGGTCTTTGGGGGCCGCGGGCGGCCACGCGTGGCGCGGCCGGCCGCCGCGCGCGCGCGGCGGCCGGCGCGCGCGCGTGCGCGCAGGCGGCGCGCCGGCGTTTTGCCCGGGCGGGCCGTTTCCGGGGCCTTGGCGGGCTCGGACGGGAGGAGTGTGCTGCTCGTGAAGGGTGGAGGTGGCAGGAGGTGCCCGCGCCGGCATCTTCCTGCCGGAGTTGGGGACTGCCGGGCGGCGGCGGCCGCGGGCGCGTCCCTCGCTCGCCGGATGCGGCGTCCGGACGCGCGCGTGGGTGGTTGGCGGCCGGGCGGTGCCTCGACGCAGCGGTTGCGTGGAGGTCCATGGATCCGGCGGTGCCTTGGCGCGGCGGTCGCGTGGCTGCCCCCGCTTGTGCGGCGTCCCGGCAGTTGTGCCACCTGTGGGCCATGGTTGAGGTGTGCCATGGTGCTTGGACGGCGGCGCGGCGGCGCCGTTCTCGGTGGTCGGGGTGCCGACCGGTGCCCCGAGGCGAGCGACGAGTCGACTTGAGGTGTTTGCTCGGCGCTGGCGCATGGAGACCGAAGCGGCGACTCCGGACGTGGAGGTTTTTGCCGCTCTGCCCCGGCCGTGCGGGCGGCAGAGCACGACTGCGTGAAGCGCCGTCTCCGGGTCGGCTTCGTGTGACGGCGGTGGGCTGCAGTGCGGGTGCATGTCTTCTTCGTCGCCTTCGTGGATAGGCTTCGAACGACTTGGGCTTGGGTGATCTCCGCGCGAAAGCACCGCATCCACTTCGGTTGGTGCCGGCGATGTCGGCGTCCTCGGACGTCTCTACCCTCGTTGGAGGTCATTGCCGAGGAGCTCCTTCACCTCCCTTGTCATGTGAAGTCTCGACTCTCCGGTGAAAACCTCGAGCTTTGGCTTTCGCTAGGAGCGGGCATCAACGGCGCCATCGTCGTCTCCCTTGGGGCGGTGCCTTGGAGGTCCGGGTACTCGCGCCGGGCATGGTTTGGCATGCTTTGCATGGCAGCTGCTTCGTCGGCTAGGTGGGTGCGCGGTCTCGGGACCGGTGGGGACGTCGAGCGGCGGCTCCACCGCTCCGGGTCTTTGAGCGTCGTCTCTTCTTGCTTGGGCTGAAGTGTCGTCGGCTTGCAGCGTGCGCGGCCTCGGGGCCGGTGTTGTGTTTGGGTTGTCCCTTTCCGGTTCTCGCTAGTGTGCGCGGTCTCGGGACCGGTGTGGACGTCGGAGCGGCGGCTCCGGGTGCTTCTGTTTTGAGTGTTGCCACTTCTTGCTAGGGCGGGAGTGTTGTCGGCTCGTGTGGTGCGCGGCCTCGGGGTCGGTGTGTGGTGTTTGGGTTGTACGGTTTTCGGCCAGTTTTCCTTATAAACTGGCCAGAATTTCCCTCTTTTTAATGAATAGGCGGTGCTCCCGCCGGTTGCTCAAAAAAAAAAAGACCACGAAGCGGCCACACAACGACATCAAGAGAGACAAAGGTAAATCATTTATTTTCAACCTACGATTTTAATTGGAGGATTCATTCATCAACTTGGTGTAATAAAACTGTTGCAGGCCCCTCAATCTTTTCTCTCCCGGGTCGCTCTCGCGCGGGGGCGACTCCGGAGAGCCCAACCCTAGGACAAGCAACCCCCCACATAGCCACCTCCCCTGGCCGCTGCCGCCGCCGGCACCGGCGGCGGTGGCGGCGCCCTGATGCCGAAGGCGGAAGGGAATGGTGGGCGCCCCCGGCGCCTCTCCTCGCGCGCGGAGAGGCGCGACCTGGTGACCGGCGCGGCGCGCGGCCCGGCGGGCCGGGCGCGGCGAGGCGAGGTGGTCCGGGCCGGTGTGGCGTGCTGTGCCGACCGGCGGCGGGAGGGCGGCCGAGCTCGCGCCGCCGGAGGCCGCGCCTCCTCGGCGGGCTGGATTCGGGCCTCACGGGCCCGGTCTGGGCGGACGGTTGCGGCCTGTGCGTGACGCGGGCAAGGCGGGGATGGCGCGGCGAGGCTCCGTGGCGCTCGGTGGTGGCCCGATCGGCCTACTCGTCCGTGCGGGGCGCGGTGCTGCCGCCTGATCGTGGCCGCGGGCCGGTGGCGGCCGGGGGATGGTGGGCATCGGCCGATAGCATGCTGGCCGGCATGACGGACTGCCCTCGCCGGTGAAGGACTCCTTGGCAGGATGGTGCCCCGGTGAAAGCCCCGGCTCGATTTGGTCGGTGCCGGGCGATGGCGACGCCCCGGCGCCGTTCCCCTTCTTGAAGGCATCGCTAGGGCTCCTACCTCTCCCGCATTCAAGGCTTCATGCTCTCCGGGTGAGAAACTCAAGCTCTGGCCTCGGCCGGTGCGGGCGACGGCGACGTCTCGTCGTCTCCCTTCCTGGAGGCGTCGTCTTGGAGCGCTTGGACCTTCTCTCGACGGTGGTGGTTTTGCTTGTTGTGCTATGTTGCCATGTCGGACGGGTTGGAGGATGTCGCAGGGCGGCGGCCTCGGGCAGGTGGCTGTGAGCCGGGGCGGCGGCCCCGGAAGGCGGTCGCGGCGGCATCTCTATGGCGCGGGGATGCGGCTTGCCACGACTTGGGTGGCGACCTGGCCGTATGGGCGGCAGGGCAGTCGGCTCGGTCGGATGCGTCCCCAGCGGGGACGGTCGGACGTTAGGCGCGGGGCGGCGGCCCCGGATGAGTTGGTGTGATGCTCGTGGCCCCGGCTGTTTGCCCCGTGCAGCTTGGGCTGCGGGTGGATGGTTCGTGCGGGTCGCAGCTCGAGAGCGAGCGGTGGTACGTCTGGGCCGGCGGCCCGGGAAGGTGGTGGCCTTGGTGGACGCGCAGGGCGCGACGGAGCTAGGCGGTATGTCGGAGCGGCGGCTCCGAATTTGTCATCTTGGCAGTTGTTGAGGACATCGACTTTGTGTCGCGAGGGTGACAAGGTCGTTTTGGCGCACTCTCTAGGAGGTTCTTCTTCAGCTTTGTTGGAGTGTCCCGTGTCTTCTCCTCTCATAGTAGGCACGGCGTCTTCTCTTCGGCTTGGTTGGATGGCTAGCCAGTCTTGGCGCAGTGTGTCGTCTGATTGTATCAGCTGTGGGGTTGGTGTGGGCTTGCCCTTGTGGTGTGGCGGGTGGGGGCATGGCCCCGTGGTGTCGGTGTCTTGTTGTATGGTGCTCGCCCGATTTTCTCCTAAAAACTGTGCATTTTCTTCTTACTAAATGGACAGGCCAAGCTTTTGCCTCCGTTTCAAAAAAAAAAAAAAAAACTGTTGCAGCGAGTTAGAACAAGTTTCATAGTCTGAACGATTCTCTTCGGTTCTTTCTCTCTTGTCTGGAAGATGATGGGTATGTTTTTGCGCCAGGATAGATGACACGTAGGTGCGGACGGACGGACGTAAAGGCAGGTGAACTAATAAATTTCTAAATATTCCTCGCACTGCTGCTCACTCGTTCACGTTTTTCCAGTGTGGATTTGTTTTAGCACGAAGAGGCGGCTTAACAGGCAACGGAGAGTTATGCAGATCATTTCAGTCGTTGGCTCCTGCCTCTAAAGAATCAAGACGTCAAGGCAAAAAGTTGAACAAGAATTGATATCTTGTGTGATTAAGCTGTTTCAGAATTTTCAGATCACACGAGTCAACCCATCATCATTCAGTCAGAAGTCAGAAATTTCCATTGTGAAGATGACAATGCTTAATGACAACCAAACAAATATACCTTCAGAATGTAGCGAACTGGCCATAAGACAGATAAGAAAGACTCTAGGAGAAATTTTTATTCGCTCTCAAGATTGTCCTATTCAGCACCTAAGACTATTATCAGAGGCTTTACCAACTTCCCTTGCATGACAGTTGCAAAAACAGGTTATACTAATATATTAATACTCCTACGCATGGTATGCATCTCCCATGTCTCTCCCGTTGGAAGGAAGAATATTCTTGTTCTAGATAGATTGATAGTACAGGAAGATGAAGTAAACCCCACGTATTTCTCCTCCAAAGAACAAGCAGCACAGGATATCCTTCTGAAATGCCAAAACTCCAACAATAAGAACAGCAAGTTGCATCTGTCTATACAAGACCAGATGTCCACATACGTGCAGCTGAAAAGGACGTCAATCGTTTCACAGACAAAAGGAAAATCTGTAAAGAAAAACTGTGGGTGAGACAGAGCCAGGCACCGCGGCGATTAGTCTTTACTTATTAGTTCTCCCTAGAACGATGACAGGTCAGGACAGGGATCACAGTCATTTCTATTTGAATTTGTTTAATTTTGGAAATGCTGGAAGGCAGCAAGTTTTAAATGCTGGAAACAACATTTAACCTGTACATGGGCTGAATAGCATTTTTTGCACATAAAAAATGGAGAAAACTCCATAGCAAAAAGAGTAACTTTTTTAGAGGAAGCAGTACACCTGGTTTGCGGAGCAGAGACGCTGCAACACACAGTTTTTGGCCAATTTTAGCCATAAATTGGTGAATTTGCTTGTCAAAATATCCACAATTTCAGAAATTTGACCCAGACCGACATTTTAAATGTTGAAATAGATACAAAGCACCCAAATTTTCATAAAAAAATGATAAGATGGCATGTTCTTACATCACTGGACAAGCATGTAGAGCAAGCAGAAACCGGATAAGAGTAGAGAAAAAGAAGACAAGCCTGTCGCAGAAACTGGACCTATGTTCCGCCTTCTCCTGCACCACCTGCAGCTTGGCCTTGATCATCTTCAGATGTCCCTCTGCAGCCGGGGGGTACCCTTGATGCCACGATGGTTATCCACTGCTGTAACAATAAGTAAATTTGTAAATCACCTGTAGAGGGGATGCATGCCACTATGTTGTTTTGTGGGCTTGTGGCTAATGGTGAGATGCCGAGACCAATAATATGTTTAGAATGAAAATTGTTAATGAATAGAGGGGAACATATCGAATGGAAGATTGTAACTAGCTTTAAGCCAGCCAACACATATGCCATTATTCAGTGCTACTCATCTATTCCATCTTAGTGAACTGGTATTGTTTTATCCGAAGATAGAGGCAGTACGCTATTAACAAGCTTTAAACATCCAATATGCAAATCGAAATTTAAACAATAAGGTCGTACTATCTGAGGCAATACGTTATTAACAAGTTTTGACTCGGTATTTAAGTGTGACGACAAGCTTCAGATAGTACGACCTTGTGTTTTCAGTACTGTTATTGCCAGTTTCGAACTTATTACGAAACTCCTGCTTCGAGGATCAGCGCCTTAGCATACTTTATGCATATAGTGATTACCAGAGCAATAGTTATAGTTATATATTGTTTTAACTTAAACGCAGTTCATTAAAAAAGACATAAGAGCACCACATAATTCACAAGAAACAAAACATAGTTTATTCTTAAATATCTAGTCAACCTTTAAGCACGAGAACAATATACAGCTGACTGATTCCCAAAACCAAAGCAGTAATCGGAGCTTGTTACTTATCCAATGTAGAGAACAGATTCTTTTAACAGCATAACAGACCTACCAAATCTGTACTAATAAAACTGCTTAGATCAAAAAGGCTAAGCCAAAACGGGAAACCCACTGACTACTCAACCTGATAAAGCATCATATTCCACACATATTTCTCTTGAACAAAAGTTTTCCATAAGTTCTTCTCTGTGTCAAGCTTCCACCACCCCTTAGTCAGCAACTGATGCTGAACTTCCTAAAGGTATTTCAATCCAAAAACACCTTCAACTTAGGTGCACATAATTTCTGACATCTAGCCATATGTCACTTCTTGTGTTGCCACTCTTGCTAAAACATCTACAAGTTTAAAAGAGGTTTGGGGAAGCAAATACATGGACATGAGGCACATAGAGGATAGTACCTGCGGTATAAAAATTTCTGTAGGGATAATAGTCAGCGGAGAAAGAGTTGATATTGGGCCGTCTTGCAGAAACCTTCCAGATCTGCAATGTCTCGAGGTTGACCATGAAGACACTCATACCCCAAGAAAGAAAAATTGCACCAGTCTCCTCATCAAACCCCCGCAGTTGTAGACGATAATTCCATGGTGTCCTTGGTCCCAACTGAAGTAGCTTGTACAGGTCAACGGTTTTTTGCAGCACCAGTCGGGCAAAACCATTAGAATTGACCTCCCTCGCCCATATTTCGATGTATGGTCCTGTCAACACAGCAAGGCCAAGCCTGTTTTCTTGTGTCCGCAGTACCCGGCAGCAGTTCCACTCGGTACTTTGGTGTTTTTCTGGCTTCTCGGTCACACCAAGGCTCTGATTTCCAATATCAAATTCAAGGATGTCACCTTCTCGAGACAACCAACAAAGTGCATTCCCAACAAAGATGGTGGGCGTTATGAAGGCAATCGCATGTGGCATTGTTATTGATGCGATATTCCCCCATACACCAGACTCTGATTCGTAGAGGCGGGCAGATACACTTGATGCAGGTGTGTCGTTGTACAACAAGACCAATTTGAAGGGGCTCAAGCTGCAATCGCCGTGCAGTTGGTCATGACCATGACCGGCAACGCACACCACACCGCCATTTAGGAAGAAGGCCCAGTTATTGTTGGCGCTGAACTCCCTCGGAAGAGCTATTCGGCGCTGGTGGTTGGTGGTCGGATCACACACAATGGCCTCCGGCCTCGTCCTGTCGATGAAGAGGCAGAGGCCGTGGCGGCAGTCACGGAAGAGCCAGCGTTGCTCGGAGTGGCTCTGCGGCGGCAGTGAGAAGCGCACGGCCGGGATGCGGTCGGGCGGGTCCAGCGAGGGAACGAAGTCGGCTCCACGACTGTTAACAAAGAAGAAGCCGAGGAGGGGAGGCTTCCCGTGATGGTCGCGGAAACTGCGCAAGAATCCGGGGTCGGAGACGCTGCCGAGCCAACGCTTGCAGACGAGAGAGGCACGGGGGAGTGAGGACGGAAGCGGAGGCAGGCGGAGGAGGATCTCCCGAAGGAGGTTTTCGTCCTCCAGCGGTGGCAGCTGCGCCGTCGGCGGCATCGTGGTGATGGCGGCGCGGCTGTGGACTGTGGAGTATCAAACCCTAGCAAGTGTGCACTGGCTCGTTGAGCTAGTCCGAAGCTGAACCTGCTGAATGCCTCAGGGCTGGTTCAACCAGGACGCACACGCATACCTGGCGAACGGGCCGGGCTTTGGCGTGCCGGCCCCAAGCACGCAAAAAGCCCGTCATGGGCCCAGCTCGGCCTGTGAGGTGCCGGGCCTGTGCTGGCCCATCAAACTAAGGTGCCGTGCCAAATGGGGCACGCGTGCCAGCCCGGCACAGCCCGTTAGGGCGTATGGCCCGAGAGGGCACGCGATCGACCCGTGTAGCACACCAACCTAACCACCAGACCAGCGAAAGTTGATGATACACATGGAAGTCGGCGCTCCTTAAAGGAATTTTCGAGTCCCGTTAGTGATTCCCAGTGCCCGCGTGCCAAACGGGGACACCGTGCCGGCCCGTCTAGGTTATGTGTCGTGTCGGGGTCGGGCGGGGCACGTGGGCCGGCACAAAGCCACGGCCCGCTAGCTCACGGTCCGCTCATGTTTACGCACGTTTCTATTCTTGTAGACAAGTGTTGTGCCTCCAAGTGCGAGTTTTGTAGAACTCGACAGCAAATTTTCCTCAAGTGGATCACCCAAGGTTTATCGAACTCAGTGAGGTAGAGGTCAAAAATATCCCTCTCAAGTAACCCCGCAATTACGATAGAAGAAGTCTCTTCGTCCCCAACATAATCAATACACTTGTCGGATGTATAGGTGCACTAGTTCGGCGAAGAGATAGTAAACGCAAGTGATATGGATGAATATGAGTAGTAATAACGATCTGAAATAAATATGTGCGGCAAGTAAACATGCACTAAAACAGTAAATAAACGGTGATTCGATGTTTGGAAACAAGGCCTAGAGATCATACTTTCACTAGTGGTCACTCTCAACAATGATATCATAAAGAAATATAAATATAAGCACTTCACTATGCTACTCTGAACTACTCTCTGGTTGGATAACAAACACTAATTCACCGCGTAAGGCTACAAAAGCAAACCTTAAAGATGTATTCCTAAGTACTAATGAACACCCCACTCCATCACTTTGAGCATTCATAGAAGGTACTAACACACCACAATTTCATAGAGACATCCAACTCAAATCATAATTCAATGAACAAGTATTCTGTGAAATATAGCCTAAGAAACCCACACGGTGCACACACCGTCATCTTTACACACAAGGAGTCTCCGGAGATCACATAAGTAAAATCCACTTGAATAGCATAACGACATCTAGATTACAAAGCTCATGGTCACATAAAGATCACACCATGGGAGAGAGAGATAAACCACATAGCTACCGGTAGAGCCCTCGGCCCCGGGGTAGAACTACTCCCTCCTCATCATGGGAGTCAGCAACGGCGATGGAGATGGCGGTGGAGTCAATGGAGATGGCTTCGAGGGCAATTCCCCGTCCCGGCGGGGAGGCCGAAACGCAGACTTTGTCCCCTGGATCTTGTCTGCGATGGCGGCGAAGTGATGTCTACGCGGTGCTTCTATTCTGGTAGACAAGTGTTGGGCCTCCAAGAGCGAGAGGTTTGTAGAACAAGTAGCAAGTTTCCCTTAAGTGGATTACCCAAGGTTTATCGAACTCAGGGAGGAAGAGGTCAAAGATATCCATCTCAAGCAACCCCTGTAATCACAAACCAAGAAGTCTCTTGTGTCCCCAACACACCAAATACACTTGTCGGTGTATAGGTGTACTAGTTCGGCGAAGAGATAGTGAAATACAAGTAATATGGATGTATATGAGTGGTAATAGCAATCTGAATAAAATATGGCAGCGAGTAAACATGCAACAAAACAAGTAAACAAACGGAGATTCGATGCTTGGAAGCAAGGCCTAGGGATCCTGCTTTCACTAGTGGACACTCTCAACAATGATCACATAATAGGACTACTCTACACCCTTTTGTTGGATGATGAACACATTGCGTAGGATTACACGAACCCTCAATGCCGGAGTTAACAAGCTCCACAATGCAATGTTCATATTTAAATAACCTTAGAGTGCAAGATAGATCAACATAATTACACCAAGAACTAACATAGCATGCACACTATCACCATCATGCATATGTAGGAGGAATAATACACATCAATACCATCATAGCAATAATTAACTTCATAATCTACAAGAGATCATAATCATAGCCTACGCCAAGTACTCACACGGTGCACACACTATCACCTTTACACACATGGAGGAGGAATAGAGTACTTTAATAACATCACTAGAGTAGCACATAGACGATATTCAACTAGATCACATAAAGAGAGAGATGAACCACATAGCTACAACGGAGCCCTCAGCCCCGGGGGTGAATTACTCCCTCCTCATCATGGAGACAGCGATGGCGGTGAAGATGGCGGTGGAGACGGCGGTGGAGATGACTCCGGGGGCAATTCCCCGTCCGGCGAGGTGCCGGAACAGAGACTTCTGTCCCCCGAATCTTGATTTCGCGATGGCGGCGGCTCGGAAGGTTTTCGCCAGTATCGTGGCTCTCCGTAAGGGTTTTAGGTCGGGACCTTTAAATAGGCGAAAGGGGAGCCTCGGAGGGGCACCGAGGTGCCCTCACCACCGGTGGCGCGGCCGGGCCCCGGCCCGCGCCCAAGTGTGGTGTGGGCCCCCCGGCCCATCTCCGGCGGTTCTCGGGTGTTCTGGATGCTTCCGGGCAAAATAGGAACCCGGGCGTTGATTTCGTCCAATTCCGAGAATATTTCGTTACTAGGATTTCGAAACCAAAAACAGCGTAAAACAGAGAACCGGCACTTCGAGCATCTTGTTAATAGGTTAGTTCCAGAAAATGCACGAATATGACATAAAGTGTGCATAAAACATGTAGATATCATCAATAATGTGGCATGGAACATAAGAAATTATCGATACGTCGGAGACGTATCACGAAGCTACGGAACTTTTCATGGGCGGAGGCTGGTATATTTAGGGTTTTTGCGTCGGGAGCTTTATATAGGCGGAAGGGCGAGGTCAGTGTAGGCCTGGTGGCCCCAGACCACCCTAAGCACGGGCCAGGGCCAGGCCGCGCCTAGGCATGGTCTGGCCACCCTGTGGCCTGATAACCCACAAGTATAGGGGATCGCAACAGTCTTCGAGGGAAGTAAAACCCAAATTTATTGATTCGACACAAGGGGAGGTAAAGAATACTTATAAGCCTTAACAACTGAGTTGTCAATTCAGTTGCACCTGGAAAAGCACTAGTAACAGGGGTGATGTGAAAGCAGCAGTAATATGAGAGCAGTAGTAATAGTAACACATCAGCAGTAGCAGTAATATGAGAGCAATGGCACCAGAAAATAGTTGACACTACTTCCAATGACATGTAGAACGAGTATATAATGATGCGAGATGGACCGGGGTTCCCAGCTATCTACACTAGTGGCAACTCTCCAATAACAAATGTTGGGTGAACAAATTACAGTTGGGCAATTGATAGGATTGAAATAGCATTAAGATAGAATATCAAGTCTATTAATCATGTAGGCATGTTTCCCATATATAGTCATACGTGCTCGCAATGAGAAACTTGTACAACATCTTTTGTCCTACCTGTTGTGGGTATACTTCATGGGTGTACCATCGACAGTGCCTAGATCCGGCAAGCCCGGGTGGCCCATAGACGGTGATGGTGGCATGAGGCCCATCGGGCGGCCCAGCTTGCTGTTGATCATGAAGGATGAAGTCCGGCCCAGATCGATAGCCGGATCCGTACCGACCTTTGGAGGAACCCGGATCCATGGAGGCCCATGAGGAACCCGGATCCAAGACGACGTATAGGGGAGGCGGATCCTTGACGTACACGGCAAGATATTGTAACGTAGACTAGGCAATCCGTAATCCGGCTAGGACTCTCCATGTAAACCCTAGATCCGTGCGCCTTTATAAGCCGGATCCCGGGAGCCCTAGAGGCACAACCACAACCATTGTAACAACGCGCAAGCGCCCGGATAATTCCGGACATGCGGCAGTAGGCCCCGTCATCGTGCGTGTGTTCCGAAGCCGGGTAACTCGCGTACCACCGTCCCGTGTGCACTCCGCCCTATGGCCCCTACTTCTTCTCCCCTCGTGAGGATCCCTCCTCCGAGGTATTGTCGATTAGGCAACGACAGCTGGCGCCCACCGTGGGGCTCGAGGCGTCTGGAGGCCGAAACCGGGAGGGCTCCGCCATGGGAAGCTACGACGACTCGATCGCTGTGGGGCGCGTACTCTACGCCGGGAATTTTCCGATCGTCCGTCCAGACGAATTTTGGATTCCGGCTAGGACAAACCCCGTCAAGCTCTCCATCGTCCCAATCGGCGGCATCCACATCTTCATCGGCGAGACCGTCGATTCCGACGGAAACGCACTGGTAAGTAACGCTGACGCGTCCGCCGCTGAGCTGGACACCGTCGCGAAGATCCGATCTGAGTCGCAGGAGCTTCTTAAGGAAGATTCCGCCTTAGATCAGGAAAAATCAAAACCCACCCAATCCGCCCTCGAGCGAGGAGAAAACGGTGGAAGACCAATGCGGATCCGCCCGGGTCTCCCGTGTGTTAGAGAAGCAAAGGTGTCACTTCGTGCACTTCTTGGCCCATACCGCAGGAGACGCCCTCCACCAGGACGAGGCCGATCCTTTGCAGGTTGAGGCACCCGGAAACAACGTAGCTCCGGATCTGCCAGAAGCAGTCGGAGACAGCGACGCTCCGGGACAAGAGGAAGCTGGAAACCCCGAGGAATCTATCCTCGGAAACTTGAGCCCAAATTCCGATGATGCCTCCTCAATAGGCACAGAAGAATACAATCGCTTGACGAAGGAGCTCGCAATCGGGGAAGAAGATGACGGCGCTTCATCCATGAACACGAGAGGAATTCAACCGCAAGCTCGAGGAACTCGGAGGCGGTGAGCAAGCTGAAGTGGAATCCGCCCAGCCGATGCAGTGTTCTAGCAACCGTGGCACCGCTGGATCAGCCGGACACGGAAGACGAAGCCTCCAACTCCGGCCCGAGACCATCCAACGTGCGGCCTCCCTTGGGACCACGACCGCGCAGGGATGTCCTGTCACCAGAAGAGATAGTCGAGCAAGCACGCATGGATCTAGTCGCGCAGTCTGATATTCTCAACAAACCAATAACTCCAGAGGAGGCTGCAGACCCGGAGGCCTTAGAAGCCAAACGGCAGGAGATGCTGGCAACAGCTCAGAAGTTCGCCAGGACTGCAGCCGCAATGGCGGAAGAAAGAACCTTGGCTGCAAATTTTGTGGACTACTCCCGAAAGAAGGATCGTGAAGTCGACGAAATGATGGCAACAGCAAAGGGACTCCGAAAGGAGTGGCAGAAAAGGTTAGACTCTGCGCAGCGGAGGCCGATAGAATCGCTCGAGAAGCCATCCCTCCCCGCAGGATTACCTTCGCAACACCCACAGAGCAGCAGCCGCTCGCAACTCCAAAGGATAACATGAAGAAGGCTGCAGAGCTCCTAAAGAAGAAGGACGAGGAGATTGACATCAACTACGTCCGGAAGCTCGTTGCTTCAGCAATGCGGCAACAGAGCAAGGCAGACACTTCGCGCAGGTTAGCATCCAATCCGGAGCAATGCATATCCACCGCGCCGAAGGACGCCATAGCAAGTCAACACCGTGATGGCGAGTCGCGCACCGGATCTATGGAGCGCAGGAGGAAAGTCAGAGATCATCCAAATCCAATCCCCATACCATCGGATTCAACCCCGAAAGACCCGGCAAAGGGAAAGGATGCGATGTATACTGCGCAGAGATAAGTACCGTGTTCCATCACCACCACCCCGAGCTTCGCGTCCTCCACTACCCCCTCGACGTCGCAGCCCTGCCGGAAACCCCAGGCCCCATGGACCAGGTGGAATCAACATCCGCGACAGTATGCCGCCACCTAGAGACAGGAACAGGGAGCGTACGCTGGAGCAACGCAGAAGCCGGAATCAAGACCGCGAGCCTGAGCCTCGTCGGAATCAAGAACGCGACCCTGAGCCACGCAGGAGCCGGAACGAGGAGTACGCACCTGAGCCACGCAGGAGCCGGAACGACGGAGGCGACCACCACCAAGAGGAAAGAAGCCACCGAAGCCGGAGCCAGCCGAGGGAGCCACGCCACGAGTCCGAAGGCGGAAGATCATCTTACAGGCCCCCTCGCAGATCTCCCTCGCCACCACCAAGTGGAGGCGGAGGTGGAGGCGGAGGCAGAGGCCGGAGATCCCGTTCCCGCTCAAAATCACCCGGTGGTGCCCCTCGTGATGCCCGAGATCGCCTCAACGAGTACAGATCCGACTACATCGGTCCAAGGTGCTTTGGCCAGATGATCCGAGAGGAACCAAAGCCAAGAAGCCCGAACCTTAAGCTACCGGAAATCTGAAGCATTATGATGGCAGCGAGAGGCCGGATACTGGATCGAGGATTACTACAATGCAAGTAACCTTCGCCGGAGGAACCCCGAATATAGCCTCGCCGCATGCTCCAGTTGTACCTTATTGGTCCAGCTCGTGTTTGGCTCAGCGACCTCGAGGAGAACACCATCTTTTGCTGGTTGGACCTGAAGAAGGCCTTCGAGAACCACTTCAGGGGTACCTACAAGAGACCGACCACCACCAGCGATCTTCAAGCTTGCATCCAGAAGAAGGGTGAGACATCTAGGAGTTTCCTCACCCGATGGTTGGCAACCAGAAACGAGTGCGAGAACGTAGATAACCGCACAGTAATGCACGCCTTCATCGGTGGTCTGCAGCGTGGGGGGCTGCTGCGCCACAAGCTCACTTGCCTGGTGAATGCGAACAAGCTCACTCTTGACGAGATGATAAACATCGCCAGCGATCATACTGCCGCCGATGACGACGCAGGCGGAGATCTCGCAGCTACAGCCATACCCCTGCACCAACAGAAGAAAAACCGTGATAACGGCGTCGGCAACAGACAACAAGCGGAAGAACCCCCCGAAGACCGGAAGGGCGGAGGATCCGACATGGTAGCCATGACGTTCCAACGCGGAGGTCCGGGAGGCGGAAGAGGCCGCGGACGTGGAGGCGGAGCGAGCGGGGGCCAGCAGCGCGCTGACACCGCAGCCGGATCCCGCGCCCCCCAAACGTATGAAGAATACAGGGATATGCCGTGCCTGGCTCATCTGGATCCGGCTACGGGCAAATCCACCCATACCAATCGCAACTGCAAGTGGGTCAACGATCTGAAGAATGACCCGGAGGCAGGATACAAGCGAGCCCGGAAGCACCGCCCGCGCGGCAAAGGAGGCAAGGGCAAGAACAAGGACAAAGAGGAGGACGGTTCCGAAGCCATGGACGAGGATGACGCTTCGCGGAACCCAAGGAGGGTACCGCAGCTAACAAATCTAACCCCTTTGGCAAGAAGAGTGTCGGAACTTACCACACCTTCCTCGGAACCCCAAGCTGTCCGCGCGAAAAATCAGCGCTCCGGATCTTGAACGCCACGGTTCAGACTGTGCGCATGTATGTCAAGTGGTCGGAGAAAGCACTGTACGTTTGACAGGTCGGATCACCCGGCCGTCATCCCCAAAGAGTGCTACGCCCTGGTTGTGAGTCCCCGCATAGACGGGTATGACTTCTCCAAGTGTCTTATGGACGGAGGAGCTAGCTCGAACATCATGTACCTAGAGACCCCGGAGAAGATGAACCTCACCAAGGAACGGCTCAAGCACAGCACCACTGAATTTCATGGTGTGGTTCCGGGTAAGAAGGCAAACTCTGCAGGCAGCATCAAACTTCCCGTGGCCTTCGGCAATGTGAACAACTACCGCGAAGAAATGATCACGTTTGAAGTGGTGCCCTTCAAAAGCTCCTACCACGTGATCTTCGGCAGGCCCACCTACCACAAGTTCCACGCCAGAGCATGCTACATCTACAACAAGCTCAAGATTCCGGGTCCTAACGGTTGGATCACCGTGTCCGGAGACTACAAGAAAGCTAGGGACTGCGAGGAAGGCGAAGCCGCCTTTGCGAAATCCGTCATATCCGGAGAGGAGGCTGCAAGGCTACGGAGCCGCGGTGGATCCGGCGAGATGCGGACCACCAAGAAACGAGATCTCCGAACAGAAGACCTCGTTCAAGGCCGCGATAGAAACCAAGAAGCATGACCTCGTCGAAGGTGACAGCTCAAGCGGGTTTCGGTCGGAGCCAACATGGACCCCAAATAGGAAAGCGCGCTCGTCGAGTTCCTCGAGCTAACATGGATATCTTCGCATGGCAACCTTCGACATGTCCGGAGTACCAAGGGAACTCGCCGAGCACTACCTCAACATAAATCCGGGTGCAAAACCGGTGAAGCAAGCTATGCGACGCTTTGGAGACAAGAAGCGCCGCGCCATAGGAATGGAATTAGCAAAGTTACTAGAGGCGGGTTTTGTAGTAGAAGTTATCCATGCTGATTGGGTCGCAAACCCCGTCCTTGTACCCAAAAAGAATTACTGAAATACTAAGAATGTGCATCGATTACTCCGGCGTGAATAAGCATTGTCCGAAAGATCCGTTCCCTTTGCCGCGCATTGACCAAGTCATTGATTCGACGGCGGGGCGGAACCTGTGTTTTCTTGACGCATATTCGGGGTATCATCGGATCTTGATGAAGGAGTCGACCAAAGGCGACCTCCTTCATCACACCCTTTGGCACATACTTGCTATGTTACCATGCCTTTTGGCTTGAAAACGCAGTGCCACATACCAACGTACGATGCGGCGGTGCTCGAAGAACCAAATCGGCCGGAACGTGCACGCCTACGTTGAAGACATCGCGGTCATGACCCGAAAGGGATCCAGGCCTCGCTGAGCGACCTTAAGGAAACCTTTGATAATCTCCGACGGTACAAGATGATGTTGAATCCGCTGAAGTGCGTCTTTGGCGTACCGCATGGAAAACTCCTTGGCTTCATTGTTTCTCACGGGGCATTGAAGTTAACCCGGAAAAAATCAAGGCTATCACGAACATCAAAAGGCCAACTTGTCTCAAAGATGTGCAACGATTAGCTGGTTGCGTTGCGGCAATCGAGTAGATTTGTTAGCCGTCTTGGCGAGAAAGCTTTACCTCTATACAAGCTGCTTGAAGAAAACGAGACAAATTTGTGCGGGATGAGGCGACGGATAAAGCACTTCGGGAGTTGAAGAACATACTCTCCTCCCCACCTATATTGGCGGCTCCGGCTGAGTCGAGCCTATGCTCCTCTACATAGCGGCTACCAACAAAGTTATCAGCCTCGTAATCGTGGTGGTGCGAAAGGAAGAAGGATTTGAGCACGAAGTCCAAAGGCACTGTCTATTACATTAGCGAAGTCTGACGGAATCCAAGCAGAGATACCCTCACTTTCGGGAGCTAGCATACGGAGTTTTCCTAGGCAGCCGGAAGGCCGAGACACTACTTCCGGGAGCACCCAATGACGAGTGGTGAGCAAGGCTCCCCAGCAACAATCATCAACAACTCCGACGCAACAGGACGCGTAGCAAAATGGGGCATCGAGTTATACGCCTTTGACATCAACTACGAAGCCCGAGCCGCAATCAAGTCTCAAGTTCTAGCGGATTTCATCGCGGATTGGAGCTGAAGCACCGGAGGGCACACCTGTGCCGGAACCCGAAGCTTGGGTCATGCACTTTGACGGATCCAAGCAACATCAAGGCTCGGGGGCTGGAGTTACCCTGAAGTCACCTACCGGAGAAGAACTGCAGTACGTTCTGCAGATTCACTTCGAAGCAACCAATAATATGGCGGAATACGAGGCTGCAAACAAATTTTAGTGCCGTAGCACCGTCGGCTTTTCTCACTGGCTTTGCCTCGATCCACTTACTGAACTTGTCAATAGCGACCAGGAGGTATTCATGACCGCCAGGAGATGATTTCTTTAACTTACCAACCATATCGAGCCCCCAGACCGCGAACGGCCAGGTGATAGGGATGGTCCTCAGCTCTTGGGCTGGAGCGTTTGGTTGAGTAGCGTAGTACTGACAACCGCGGCAAGTTTTCACCAGCTTGTCAGCGTCTTCTTTAGCTGATTAGCCAGTAAAATCCTAACCGAAAAGCTTTTGCAACGAGGATCTGGGGGCGGCATGATGCCCGCAATCCCCTGCGTGGATCTCTCTGAGGATTTCAATGCCATCTTGACTAGAGACGCATTTGAGAAAAACCCCGTTTGCACTTCGTTTGTAGAGCTGTCCATCAACAATTGTGTAGGATCTTGCTCGTCTGATGATCTGACGTGCGTGGACCTCGTCCTCCGGCAACTTTTGATCGATGAGATAATCCAGAAACGGCTGAGTCCAGGCCGGAATGATTGCCATCACTTCCTTAGCCGGAGAAACTGCCAGATCGGGATTTTCCGGTTTGCACCCTTTACTGAGGGTACTCGGAGATGCTCAAGGAACACTCCAGGCGGAATTGGTTTCCTGCCGGATCCAGAGCTTGGACAGCATGTCTGTCTGCGTGTTATCGTCTCTCCCGACGTACTTGACTTCGTATCCGAGGAAGCACTTGGCGATCTCGTCCACTTCGTCTCTGTAAGCCGCCATGACGGAGTTTCTGGCGTTCCAGGTTCCGGCTACTTGTTGTGCCACCAAGTCGGAATCTCCGCAACATATGACAGCATAATCACAGACAATGGCACAAACTTTGCGCAGGGAGAACTCAAGGATTACTGCGATGAAGTTGGGATCCGGCTTGACCTTGCGTCTGTGGCTCATCCACAATCTAATGGTCAGGTCAAACGAGCCAATGGCCTTATACTAGCCGGAATCAAACCTCGCCTTGAAGAACCGCTGCGTCGCGCAGCCGGAGCTTGGGCTGATGAGCTAGACTGCGATTCGTGGAGTTTACGAACTACCCCTAACGAGGTCAACGGGATTTACTCCTTTCTTCCTGGTATACGGATCCGAAGCCGTGCTCCCCATCGACATCATCCATGATTCACCGCGAGTTTCCGCCTACAATGAAGAAGCTGCCGACGAGGCTCGACAGCTATCCGTGGACCTGATCGAAGAAGCTCGGAATCTAGGCCGACCAACGCTCCACCATTTACCAGCGAAGCTCCGACGCTATCATAGCCGTCGAGTTCGGAACCGCTCGTTCATGGTCGGAGACTTAGTCCTCCTCCTTCGCCAGGTGAAAGATCACAAGCTGCAAACTCCATGGGAAGGACCTTTTGTCATCAGCAAAGTACTACACAACGGATCCTACTACCTCGTTGATTTCCGGGAACTAAAGGATAGACCTGCCAACTGGCATCGGAAACGAAAACAAGAAGATCCGGGTGACATATATGATGAAACAGACCGTCCCTGGAACATAGCACAGCTACGTCCTTTCCACACTTAGCGCTTTACGCATTACATACCTTGTAATATCTATGATACATGATCAATCAAATAAAGCTTTTGGTTCACTCTTAGAGTCATTTACCTCCTTTAATTTTTCATTTCTGGATCGTGTATGTTTTTTCCGACTAAAACCGCAGAGCTGGATCTTTCCGCCTAGGCGTGTACGAAAGTTGTGATTTTCAAAATCGTCCCTTAGGACGTAAGCTTAAGTTTTCTGGCGGAAATTTTTTCTGTTGCAAACCCATGGATTCCTGGTAGCGACTTCCGGCACTTGGGCTGGGGGCTTGTTTCCGCGGTTATTGACGGATTGCCATTGGGCTTCGTCGCCGGCTGGCGAGCGTTTCCGGCACGGGTTTTCCGGCTCGTGGAAGGTCAAGTGGGCAAGCCGGAAATTATCAAACCAGCACTTGCTTTCAAGAAACAACACATGCACATAATATAAAAACGGATAGCAGGATAAGTATTTTCCGCCCACGCATGCATGCTTGTTTCATCCCTAACTACTTAAGAATTTAAGTTATATTACAAACCCACTCCGGGGCCAAAATGATGCAATTTGTCTCATTACAGGAACTCTACTCGGAGTCCTCTTCTTCAGATTGCTGGTAGGTGGAGCCGCCGTCGCTGTCACCAGATCCGGCCTTGGAGTCGTCACCAGAGTCTCCTCCGGAATGCTCGCCGCTTGACCCGGAGCCTTCCCCATAATACTCCGGCTCACCTGCTTCCTCCTCTGCATCGGAAAATCCCGAGGGCAGATCGTGTTGGTTGTACCAGAACGAGTGATCCACTCGCCTGACAAACAACTGCTCGTAGCCTTCGGTCTCCGCGAGGAGGGCACCCATGTCGGAATCCTCGGGGGCTCCGCGTGCAACATCCGCCAGTTTGAGTGCGGGGAAGTGAGCCTTGCAGGTGGCCAGGACTAGGGAGGCGACTCCGCGTGCTGAAGACTTTTGCCAGTCCTTGATGAAATCCGGCACTTGTTGCATAAGTTTGGTCATTGTGTCGATCACAGTGGTTTTTGCCTTCTTCAAAGACAAGGTCTTGGCAATTCCGCGACAGGCTTCGAATAGCACGTCGATTGAAATCCGCGCTTCATCGTATGCTTCCGTCCTCTTCAGATTCGATTCCTTTGACCACTCAAAGCCGAGACTTGCTGTGAAACAAGGAAGGTTCAATTCCGTTAGAAAGAAAGCTTACAAGGTAGTCGGAGCAACGACACGGAAAGCGACTTACGGAAGATAAGTTTGTCAATGGCCTCCGCCTCCGCTTCCAGAACTTTGTTCTTGGATATCACGGAAATCACGCGGCCTTGGCTTTTCTCCAGTTTTTCATGCAGCTCCGCCAGGTCACGAGCATGTTTTTCGGACAGCTCTTTCCTCGCTTGATTCTCTTGGGAGGCGGATGTCTTCACAAAGTTCTTGAGGGATTCGTTCTCCGCCTCAAGCACCTGGACCTTGGCGGATAGCTCGTCAAACTTGGAGTGCTTGGCAGTCTCTTCTGCAGATAAATTACACACATTATGCATCCTGAACGATTATATCAGAGCAAAAATGCAGGCCCAGATATCGTACCTTGAAGACGGGATTCAAGCAGTCGGATAGCTTGTTGGCCATTTTCCGCGTTCTGGCGCAGCCCTTCGATCTCCGTGATTTGCTCCAGCACGTGCACGCGCAGATCCTCGTGCAATTTCCGCGTGGTCTGCAAAGCAGCAAGGAGTTAGTCGGATATTTAAAATCTTGGGGGCTAGCGAGGAATTCAAAGTCTTGGTATAAAAAATTTCAATTTCCGACTCAGGTACATTTTGGGAAAGCATCGGTTAATACATGTTACACGGAAATATATCACCCAATGCTTGGGGGCTAGTATTACCTGCCGCACTTCCCTGTGCTTGGCGAAAAATTCCTTCAGGCTGACCTCCAGGTCGGCGAGTTCACGCACCTCCTCGTCCGGCTTCCCCCACACTTTGTTCAGCATGTCGGAAACTTCCGCGTGGCGCTGTGAGAGGGTAAGCTTTTGAAGGGACGGAGTTGGTTGGAGGTGGACTCGAGTCGCGTTGGTAACTTGAAGGAGCTTTGCCTTTTGCTCCTTTTCTTCTTCTGTTGGCTCCGCGAAAGCGGAGCTTGGCTGAGCTGACGGAGGAACGGTTGAGGAGGTCCCCTTGGCGGAGTCGCCGTGCTGGGCGGAATCTTCAGGAAGATCATCAACATTGATGATATCTTTCGGATCCGGCTTGGAGGCGGATGAAGCCTTGGGCGGAACTTCAACATCAGGAGTAACAGGAATAGAAGCCGGAGATGGCTTGGCCTTCTTCTTCGGGGCCCTTGGGGCCTTGGGGGGCTGACTTCCGGAACTTCAGAAAAAACATAAAAGTATAAGTTTGAGCGTGAAACCAGAACTTGGATCTCGGAAATAGGCGCTTACCCGGAAGGTTTGAAGAAATGCTGGACATCAGGCTGCCCCTTGTTGCTGGTGTCAATCAGTGAAAGGCGCTTCTTTTCCGCCTCCGCTCTCCGGGTAGCAGCAGTGCTAGGCACTTCGCGGGCGCGTTTCACATGGGGGCTGGAAGGAGCGGCCTTCTTCCTCTTCGCGGGGCGGGAGGCCTCGGGAGCTTCCGCCTCCGACGCGGCATCCGGATCCGTGTTTCCGGTGGAAGGAACTCGGAGAAGAGTTCCAAGTTCATTTTCTTCGAGCGCTTCGAGCTGATACAGAGTTAAACACTTAGACAAAAATTTGAATGCGAAAAGAAACAAGAGATCACAGTCAAGCCGACGTACCGCAGTTCCGGAACCATTCGTATGGATATCTTTGTTACACACGTGAACGTGGAGTTCACGCGGAACCTTGATGAGGACCCGGATTCTTTTGTCGAGGGCGTCGGCGGAGAGATTGTCTTTTGTGACGCGCATCGGGTCATCGCGTCCTGTATATTGGAACATCAAGCGGTCCCTGTGTTGAAGCGGCTGGATTCGCTTGGTGAACCAGGAAAGGGTCAAGTCCTTCCCCGTCAGCCCTTCCTCCGTCAACTTGCAGATCCGCCTGACGGCGCGCGTAAGCTGGAGTGACTCGGAGATGTGGGGGCAGTGCGACCATGTCGGAAGCTCGGTGGCGGGGCAGTTCTTGAACGGTGGCAGTTTTCGTGCGTTCGCGGGGTCGGAAACGTCCTTCAGATAGAAGAAGCATGCGGACCAGTACCGCGCGGATTCATGGCGGTCGGTGTGGGGGTAGACGCGGCCCGGGCGAATCATAAAGGTGATGGTTCCGCATGTCGCCAGTTCGGAAGACTGCCGGATCCTCTCCTTCTTGACAGTAAAATAGTATTGAAATAGGGAGAGTTCGGGAGCTACCCGGAGATGGCCTTCGCAGAGAGTGACGTGATTGCTAATTGCAAGCACGCTGTTCGGAGAGATGTTGTGGGGCTGGAGCCCATAGGCCTTCAGAATCTCGAGGAAGAAGTCCGAAGGCGGAAATGAGAAGCCTCGCTCCACCAACGCCTTCGTCAGCACCATCTCGTTGTCCTGAGGGGCCGGGGCTAAGGCACTCGGAGTCGCCCTCCAGCTTCCGGGTTGCAAGAACCCTTCTCCCTCCAAGTTTTGCAGTTCAATGTTAGTGATGGTGCAAGGCCACCATTTACCCTTGGATTCCGAGTCCCGTTGACGAGCTTTGGATTTCTTGGCAGCCATTTCTTCCGCTTTCTTCTCCGCCTCAGATGTTTTTTCAGGGACAGCTGAGGTGCCCTCGATGTCCTTGCCGGAATCCTTAGTAGGATCCAGCTGTACTGGGATGAAGGGAGGCGGAGCGGAGGAAAGGGGCGTCGCCATGATCGGCTCGTCGGCAGGAGGCGGAGTCGAGGACGACATCTGAAGATGTAAAAGCAGTAGCGGAAAGTGTATTTTAGTCGGATCCTCGTCGTCAACCTAGCACTCATCCCTACCAACTACTGCAAAGGATCGAAGCTCGGAGAACTTACCGCAATGGAGTTCGCGGTGGTCGGAGTTGCCGGCGGCGAGGTTTTTTGTGCGGTGGCTCGTCGGAGTTAAGAACACGAAGAACACCACGGTGGTGGACTCGCTCCGGTGATACTCCGGCAACTTTCCGGCGAGTTCCGGCACGGCGGAGGAAAAGCTCACGGGCGGCGCTGTGTAGAGAGGTGAGAATGGGGGGGTGAATGAGAAGCTGGGGTTGACGGTGGATATTTATAGGCTGAGGGATGAGATTCGTGCTCCGCATCCTGTGGTCGGAACGCAAGCGTCGCGCCGTTGGATGCATGACACGTGTCCCAAACCCTAACGATAAAAATGGCTAGAGATAAGTTACCGCACGAACCGCGCGAAAATGGCGCCGCAGTTGGCGGAACCGTTTGAGTCCGTTAAGATTCCGGGTAAAGCGCGAAGATAAGCGGTTCACGTTCGCAAGCGGGGAGTAACCCGGAAACATGCTTTAAGGTCTGTCGATGGATGAAGTCCCGCAGGATGGGAAATCTTCCGACTTAAGTTGGAAAAAAGAAGATATGAAGTTGGAGTTCTTCAACTTTCTCCGCGTTACCATCGATGCCGGAGATCATAAGGTGCAAGCATGGCGGAAATAGCAGGAGAAACTCGGAGAACTCTGGGGGCTACTGTTGTGGGTATACTTCATGGGTGTACCATCGACAGTGCCTATATCCGGAAAGCCCGGGTGGTCCATAGACGGTGATGGTGGCATGAGGCCCATCGGGCGGCCCAGTTGCTGTTGATCATGAAGGATGAAGTCCGGCCCGAGATCGGATAGCCGGATCCGTACCGACCTTTGGAGGAACCCGGATCCATGGAGGCCCATGAGGAACCCGGATCCGAGTACGACGTATAGGGGAGGCGGATCCTTGACGTACACGGCAAGATATTGTAACGTAGACTAGGCAATCCGTAATCCGGCTAGGACTCTCCATGTAAACCCTAGATCCGTGCGCCTTTATAAGCCGGATCCCGGGAGCCCTAGAGGCACAACCACAACCATTGTAACAACGCGCAAGCGCCCGGATAATTCCGGACAAGCGGCGGTAGGCCCTGTCATCGTGCAGGTGTTCCGAAGCTGGGTAACTCGCGTACCACCGTCCCGTGTGCACTCCGCCCTATGGCCCCTACTTCTTCTCCCCCTCGTGAGGATGCCTCCTCCGAGGTATTGTCGATTAGGCAACGACACTACCAGCCGGTGGCAGCCGGGCCTCTAGGGAATCTACTGGAAATTAAGGTACTCCTTTTAATAGAGCACCGGAGCAAAGCATTAACACTCCGTGAAAACATGTGATCCTCATATCTAAGCCTTTCCCTCCAGTTGTCCCAATTTATGTCACTTTGGGGCCTTTGGTTCCGGACATAGACATGTGCATACAACTTGTAGATACAATCTAAGCAATAATTATAGAGCTCAAATCTAAGATCATGCCACTCGGGCCCTAGTGACAAGCATTAAACACAACAAGATTGCAGCAACAATAACTTCACAAACTTTGTAGATAGACAATCATAACGTAACAATCCATCGGATCCCAACAAACACAACACCGATTACATCAGATGAATCTCAATCATGTAAGGCAGCTCATGAGATCATTGTATTGAAGTACATGGGGAGAGTATACCAACTAGCTACAGCTAGAACCCGTAGTCCATGGGGGAACTACTCACGGAGCATGATGGAGGCGGTGGCGTTGATGGAGATGGCTTCCGGGGGCACTTCCCCATCCCGGCAGGGTGCCGGAACAGAGAGTTCTGTCCCCCGAATTGGAGTTTCGCGATGGTGGCGGCGCCCCTGGAGTCTTTCTGGAGTTTCGTCAATTGGTACTGCGTTTTTAGGTCGAAAGGGCTTAAATAGGCGAAGAGGCGGCGCAGGAGGGGCGACAGGGTGGCCTCCCACTAGGCCGGCACCGGCCGTGGGTCCGGCCCGCGCGGCCCTATGGTGTGGGGGCCCCCTGGCTCTCCTCCGACTCCCTTCGGTGTTCGGAGCCTCCCGAGAAAAATAAGATCTTTGGCGTTGATTTCGTCCAATTCCGAGAATATTGCCCGAACAGCCTTTCCGGAACCAAAAACAGCGAGAAAACGAGAAGCTGCATCTGTGGCATCTTGTTAATAGGTTAGTTCCGGAAAACGCATGAAATCATCATAAAGTGCAAGCAAAACATGTAAGTATTGTCATAAAACAAGCATGGAACGTCAGAAATTATAGGTACGTTGGAGACGTATCAGCATCCCCAAGCTTAGTTCCTGCTCGTCCTCGAGTAGGTAAACGATAAAAAGAGTAATTTACGTAGTGACATGCTACTTACATAACCTTGATCATACTATTACAAAGGCATATGAAATGAATGAAGTGACTCAAGGCAATGATCTATAGTTGCTAACAAATAGGTAACATATAGCAAAACTTTTCATGAAGAGTACTTTCAAGACAAGCATCAAAAGCCTTGCACAAGAGTTAACTCATAAAGCAATAGATTCAAAGTAAAGGCATCGAAGCAACACAAAGGAAGATTTAAGTTTCAGCGGTTGCTTTCAACTTTCAACATGCATATCTCATGGATAATTGTCAACACAAAGTAATATGATGAATGAAAATAAGCAAGTATGTAAGAATCAATGCACAGTTGACACAAGTGTTTGCTTCTAAGATGGAAGGAAATGGGTAAACTGACTCAACATAAAGTAAAAGATAGGCCCTTCGCATAGGGAAGCATCGATTGCTATATTTGTGCTAGAGCTTTGGTTTTGAAAACATAAAAAGGGCATAAAAGTAAAGTTTTGAGAGGTGTTTGTTGTTGTCAACGAATGGTAGTGGGCACTCTAACCCCCTTGCCAGACAAACCTTCAAAGAGCGGCTCCCATTTTATTTTATTTTTGGGTGGCACTCCTTCCAAACTTTCTTTCACAAACCATGGCTAACCGAATCCTCGGGTGCCTGCCAACAATCTCATACCATGAAGGAGTGCCTTTTATTTAAGTTTTATTATGATGACACTCCTCCCCACCTTTGCTTTCTCAAGCCATGGCTAACCGAATCCTTCGGGTGCTGTCCAACAATCACATACCATGGAGGAGTGTCTATTTTTGTTAATTAATTTGGGACTGAGAATCCCATTGCCAGCTCTTTTTGCAAAATTATTGGATAAGCGGATGAAGCCACTAGTCCATTGGTGAAAGTTGCCCAACAAGATTGAAAGATAAACACCACATACTTCCTCATGAGCTATCAAACATTGACACAAATCAGAGGTGATAAATTTTGAATTGTTTAAAGGTAGCACTCAAGCAATTTACTTTGGAATGGCGGAGAAATACCATGTAGTAGGTAGGTATGGTGGACACAAATGGCATAGTGGTTGGCTCAAGGATTTTGGATGCATGAGAAGTATTCCCTCTCGATACAAGGCTTAGGCTAGCAAGGTTATTTGAAGCAAACACAAGTATGAACCGGTACAGACAAAACTTACATAAGAACATATTGCAAGCATTATAATACTCTACACTGTCTTCCTTGTTGCTCAAACACATTTACCAGAAAATATCTAGACCTTAAGAGAGACCAATCATGCAAACCAATTTTAACAAGCTCTACGGTAGTTCTCCACTAATAGGTTTAAACTACATGAAAAAAACTTAATCATGATCTACTTGAGAGCTCAAAACAATTGCCAAGTGTCAAATTATTCAAGACATTATGAAGCATTTTCTATTTCCAACCAAATACCAATAAGTATTGTAGCTTCCAACTTTTATCATGAACATTAAAAGCGAAGAACACAAGTGTTCAAATGAAAAAGCGGAGCGTTTCTCTCTCCCAAATAAGGATTGCTAGGATCCGAATTTATTCAAACACAAACAAAAACAAAAATAAAGACGCTCCAAGTAAAGCACATAAGATGTGACCGAATAAAAATATAGTTTCAACAGAAGAAACCTGATAAGTTGATGAAGAAGGGGATGCCTTGGGCATCCCCAAGCTTAGACGCTTGAGTCTTCTTGAAATATGCAGGGATGAACCACGGGGGCATCCCCAAGCTTAGACTTTTCACTCTTCTTGATCATATATCATCCTCCTCTCTTGACCCTTGAAAACTTCCTTCACACCAAACTTCTCATAAACTTCATTAGAGGGGTTAGTACTCAAAAAAAAAACTTGAATCCACCTTGGTCCTGTAGTGACACATTGCAAGAACTCAATAAAACATTAGCTACAGCTCTCCACATCTAGAAAGCCTCACATAAAGTCCACAAGAGACAATGCAAAAAATAGAGACAGAATCTGCCAAAACAGAACAGCCAGTAAACACGAATTTTAAAATGGTACTTCCGTTGCTCAAATCAGAAAACTAAAAACTAATGAAAGTTGCGTACATATCTGAGGATCACGCACGTAAATTGGCAGATTTTTCTGAGTTTCCTACAGAGAAATATGCCCAGATTCATTACAGATAGAAATCTGTTTCTGCGCAGAAATCGAAATCTAGTATCAACTTTACCATAGAGACTTTACTTGGCACAAAAACATGATAAGGAGAGGTTGCTACAGTAGTAAACAACTTCCAAGACTCAAATATAAAACAAAAGTGCTGTAGTAAAATAAACACATGGGTTACCTCCCAAGAAGTGCTTTCTTTATAGCCATTAAGATGGGCTCAGCAATTTTAATGATGCTCTCATAAGGATGAGAGTTGAAGCAAAAGAGAGAATCAAAAACCAAGTTCAAAACACATTTAAGTCTAACCCACTTCCTATGCATAGGAATCTTGTACACAAATAAATTCATGAAGAACAAAGTGGCAAGCATAAGAAGATAAAACAAGAGTAACTTCAAAATTTTCAGCATATAGAGAGGTGTTTTAGTACCATGCAAATTTCTACAACCATATTTTCCTCTCTCATAATAATTTTCAGTAGCTTCATGGATAAAATCAACAATATAACTATCACATAAAGCATGCTTTTCATGATTCACAAAAACATAATTTTTATCAAGCTCAGAAATAATAGGATTAAAACTTTCAAACCCACTTTTATCAATAATATAACAAGATGATTGGTCAATCTCAAAAGATATGGGACTCATAGATAAAGTCAAGAACTCTCCAATCCCATTTTCATTATTAGTACAATTAATATTATCAAGTAACATAGGACCATCATCTAGAGATTTATCATAAACATTTGCTAAACAAAACTCTTTAGTACCATGCATTTCGACATCAGGCACAAACAAAGCATTATCATAAGATTTATCAAAGTAGCATGGATTATCATGAATAACAGTAGCATAATTATTCTCACAAGTTTTACTCATAGGGAATATTTCAAGAGAATCCACAGGAACAGAACATTCATCCTTTTTCTGTAAGCATGGAGGACAATCAAATAGTGTAAGAGATAAAGAGTTACTCTCATTAGAAGGTTGGCATGGGTAGCTAATCCAGTCTTCCTCCTTTTGTTCATCACTCTCCTCTTCTTTTTCATCCAATGAGCTTTCAGGTTCATCAATTTCCTCCTCTTTTTCATCCAATGAGCTTTTAGGTTCATCAATTTCTTCTTCCACTGGTTCCTGCAAATTGTGAGTGCATTCTTGTGCATTAATGAGTCTCTCTTTATAATCAATGATATAAGGATTATCACTGTAGCTTTCTATGCAAAAATTAAGGATAGAAGAGACATAATCTTTAAGGTCTTTACAAACAACACAAGTTTCATAATTTTTAGACATGAATGATTCTATCTCGTAGGCTCCCATAAATATGACAAATTGTTCTACCTCTTCGAACCCAAAATGAATATAGCTATTCCAATTATAGTTCTTAATTAAAACTTCCTCACTAAAGCAACATTGAAATTTCAGATGTTTAGTATCCTGTTCAGAGCAGCAGTTTATATCATGGCGTTTAACCAAGATTTTAGCAATTGTATTTAATTTTTCTATCACAGCACTCATCACTTTACCAGTTCTTGATTCTCTATAATTATTATAACATTCTATGAGCTCCAAGTAGGTTATGGGTTCTCCCATAACAGCAGTTTTTAATTTTTAGGTTTTTCAAATTTTTATGGATTTTTGGGTATATGAGAAAAATAAAACTAGACAAAAAGAAACTAAGCAAAAGTAAACTAGGCAAAATAATACTAGACAGAAATAAACTAAGCACAAATAAACTAGACAAAAGTAAACTAAGCAAAACAAAATAAAATAAAAGCAGAGAGAGAGGTAGAGTGTACTCCCCAGGTGAACTTATGAGTAGAGCTATGCCTCCCCGGCAACGGCGCCAGAAAATAGTCTTGATAACCCACAAGTATAGGGGATCGCAGCAGTCTTCGAGGGAAGTAAAACCCAAATTTATTGATTCGACACAAGGGGAGGTAAAGAATACTTATAAGCCTTAACAAGCCGAGTTGTCAATTCAGCTGCACCTGGAAAAGCACTAGTAACGAGGGTGATGTGAAAGCAGACAGTAATATGAGAGCGATAGTAATAGTAACACATCAGCGGTAGCAGTAATATGAGAGCAATGGCACCAGAAAATAGTTGACACTACTTCCAATGACATGTAGAACGAGTATATAATGATGCGAGATGGACCGGGGTTCCCAGCTATCTACACTAGTGGCAACTCTCCAATAACAAATGTTGGGTGAACAAATTACAGTTGGGCAATTGATAGGATTGAAATAGCATTAAGACAGAATATCAAGTCTATTAATCATGTAGGCATGTTTCCCATATATAGTCATACGTGCTCGCAATGAGAAACTTGTACAACATCTTTTGTCCTACCAGCCGGTGGCAGCCAGGTGATGTCTACGAGTGCTTCTATTCTTGTAGACAGTTGTTGGGCCTCCAAGAGCGAGAGGTTTGTAGAACAGCGACAAGTTTCCCTTAAGTGGATTACCCAAGGTTTATCGAACTCGGGGAGGAAGAGGTCAAAGATATCCCTCTCATGCAACCACCGCAACCACAAAGCAAGAAGTCTCTTGTGTCCCCAACACACCTAACAGGTGCACTAGTTCGGCGAAGAGATAGTGAAATACAAGTGGTATGAATGAATATGAGCGAGTAGTACGGCGCCGGAAAAGTGCTTGCTGGCGTGCGGTTGATGGTAGTAATATTGCGGGAAGTAAACATGCGGTAGTAACGCATGACGAGTAACGCAACGAGAGTAACGCAGATAAAACGGTAACAAGCGATGATAGCAGTATTAGGAACAAGGCCTAGGGAATAGACTTTCACTAGTGGACACTCTCAACATTGATCACATAACAGAATAGATAAATGCATACTCTACACTCTTGTTGGATGATGAACACATTGCGTAGGATTACACGAACCCTCAATGCCGGAGTTAACAAGCTCCACAATTAATGTTCATATTTTAGTAACCTTATAGTGTAAGATAGATCAAAAGACTAAACCAAGTACTAACATAGCATGCACACTCGTCACCTTCATGCATATGTAGGAGGAATAGATCACATCAATATTATCATAGCAATAGTTAACTTCGCAATCTACAAGAGATCATGATCATAGCATAAACCAAGTACTAACATGGTGCACACACTCGTCACCTTTACACACGTGCAGGAGGAATAGAACTACTTTAATAACATCACTAGAGTAGCACATAGATAGTAGTGATACAAAACTCATATGAATCTCAATCATGTAAAGCAGCTCATGAGATCATTGTATTGAAGTACATAGGAGAGAGATTAACCACACAGCTACCGGTACAGCCCCGAGCCTCGATGGAGAACTACTCCCTCTTCATGGGAGCAGCAGCGGTGATGAAGATGGCGGTGGAGATGGCAGCGGTGTCGATGGAGAAGCCTTCCGGGGGCACTTCCCCGCTCCGGCAGGGTGCCGGAACAGAGACTCCTGTCCCCCAGATCTTGGCTTCGCGATGGCGGCGGCTCTGGAACTTTTCTCGTACCGTGGCTTATTCCGTAAGGGTTTTCGATGCAGGGGCTTTATATAGGCGAAAGGGCAGCGTCGGAAGGTCGAAGGGGCGACCACACCATAGGGGGCCGCGGCCAGGGCCCAGGCCGCGCCACCCTATCATCTGGGGCCCACAGGGCCCCCCTCTGGCGGCTCTCGGGTGTTCTGGATGCTTCCGGACAAAATAGGAACATGGGCGTTGATTTCGTCCAATTCCGAGAATATTTCGTTACTAGGATTTACGAAACCAAAAACAGCAGTAAAACGAGAACCGGCACTTCGGCATCTTGTTAATAGGTTAGTTCCGGAAAATGCACGAATATGACATATAATGTGCATAAAACATGTAGGTATCATCAATAAAGTAGCATGGAACATAAGAAATTATCGATACGTCGGAGACGTATCAGCATCCCTAGCTTAGTTACGCTCGTCCCGAGCGGTGTAAAACGATAACAAAGATAATTTCTTAAGTGACATGCCATCATAACCTTGATCATATTGTAAACATATGTAATGAATGCAGCGATCAAAACAATGGTAATGACATGAGTAAACAACTGAATCATAAAGCAATGACTTTTCATGAATAGCACTTTCAAGACAGGCATCAATAAGTCTTGCATAAGAGTTAACTCATAAAGCAATAATTCAAATTAGAGGCATTGAAGCAACACAATGGAAGATTAAGTTTCAGCGGTTGCTTTCAACTTATAACATGTATATCTCATGGATAATTGTCAACATAGAGTAATATAACAAATGCAATAAGCAAGTATGTAAGAATCAATGCACAGTTCACACAAGTGTTTGCTTCTTAAGGTGGAGAGAGATAGGTAAACTCGACTCAACAATAAAGTAAAAGAATGGCCCTTCAAAGAGGAAAGCATCGATTGCTATATTTGTGCTAGAGCTTTGATTTTGAAAACATATAGAGAGCATAAAAGTAAAGTTTTGAGAGGTGTTTGTTGTTGTCAACGAATGGTAGTGGGCACTCTAACCCCTTGCCAAACAAACCTTCAAAGAGCGGCTCCCATTTTATTTTATTTTTGGGTGGCACTCCTTCCAACCTTTCTTTCACAAACCATGGCTAACCGAATCCTCGGGTGCCTCGCCAACAATCTCATACCATGAAGGAGTGCCTTTTTATTTTAGTTTTATTATGATGACACTCCTCCCCACCTTTGCTTTCTCAAGCCATGGCTAACCGAATCCTTCGGGTGCCGTCCAACAATCACATACCATGGAGGAGTGTCTATTTTTGTTAATTAATTTGGGACTGGGAATCCCATTGCCAGCTCTTTTTGCAAAATTATTGGATAAGCGGATGAAGCCACTAGTCCATTGGTGAAAGTTGCCCAACAAGATTGAAAGATAAACACCACATACTTCCTCATGAGCTATTAAACATTGACACAAATAAGAGGTAATAACTTTTGAATTGTTTAAAGGTAGCACTCAAGCAATTTACTTTGGAATGGCGAAGAAATACCATGTAGTAGGTAGGTATGGTGGACACAAATGGCATAGTGATTGGCTCGAGGATTTTGGATGCATGAGAAGTATTCCCTCTCGATACAAGGTTTAGGCTAGCAAGGTTATTTGAAACAAACACAAGGATGAACCGGTGCAGCAAAACTCACATAAAAGACATATTGTAAACATTATAAGACTCTACACCGTCTTCCTTGTTGTTCAAAACTCAATACTAGAAATTATCTAGACCTTAGAGAGACCAAATATGCAAACCAAATTTTAGCAAGCTCTATGTATTTCTTCATTAATGGGTGCAAAGTATATGATGCAAGAGCTTAAACATGAGCACAACAATTGCCAAGTATCACATTATCCAAGACATTTTACCAATTACTACATGTAGCATTTTCCAATTCCAACCATATAACAATTTAACGAAGAGGAAACTTCGCCATGAATATTATGAGCTAAGAACACATGTGTTCATACGAACCAGCGGAGCGTGTCTCTCTCCCACACAAGGATGAACTTATTCAGAGAATGAAAATAACAAAACTAAAATAAAAGCACACACAGACGCTCCAAGTAAAGTACATAAGATGTGACCGAATAAAAATATAGTTTCAAGAGAAGGAACCTGATACTTTGTCGATGAAGCAGGGGATGCCTTGGGCATCCCCAAGCTTAGACGCTTGAGTCTTCTTAGAATATGCAGGGGTGAACCACGGGGGCATCCCCAAGCTTAGAGCTTTCACTCCTCTTGATCATAGTATATCATACTCCTCTCTTGACCCTTGAAAACTTCCTTCACACCAAACTTCAAGCAAACTCATTAGAGGGTTAGTGCATAATCAAAAATTCACATGTTCAGAGGTGACACAATCATTCTTAACACTTCTGGACATTGCACAAAACTTCTGAAAGTTAATGGAACAAAGAAACTCATTCAACTTAACAAAAGCGGCAATGCGAAATAAAAGGCAGAATCTGTCAAAAACAGAACAGTCCGTAAAGACGAATTTAAAGCTGGCACCAGACTTGCTCAAATGGAAAAACTCAAAACTAATGAAAGTTGCGTACATATCTGAGGATCACGCTCGTAAATTGGCAGATTTTTTCGAATTTTCTACAGAGGCCTGTGCCCAGATTCGTGACAGACAGCAATGCTGTTTCTGCGCAGCGATCCCAAATATAACATCAACTTTGAGATAGAAACTTTACTTGGCACAAAAACATGATAAGGAGAGGTTGCTACAGTAGTAAACAACTTCCAAGACTCAACAAAACAAAAATTGCTGTAGTAAAATAAACACATGGGTTATCTCCCAAGAAGTTCTTTCTTTATAGCCATTAAGATGGGCTCAGCAGTTTTAATGATGCACTCGCAAGAAATAAGAGTTGAGGCAAAAGAGAGCATCAAGAGGCAAATTCAAAACACATTTAAGTCTAACATGCTTACTATGCATAGGATTCTTGTAAATAAACAAGTTCATGAAGAGCAAAGTAACAAGCATAGGAAGATAAAACAAGTGAGCTTCAAAAATTTCAGCACATAGAGAGGTGTTTTAGTAACATGAAAATTTTTACAACCATATTTTCCTCTCTCATAATAACTTTCAGTAGCAACATGAGCAAACTCAACAATATAACTATCACATAAAGCATTCTTATCATGAGTCTCATGCATAAAATAATTACTACTCCCAACATAAGCATAGTCATTCTTATTAATTGTAGTGGGAGCAAATTCAACAAAGTAGCTATTAAATATAGGAGGTATATCCTCCATAACAGGTGGTAACAAAAGACTACTATCATTATAATCATCATAAATAGGAGGCAAAGTATCATCAAAGTAAATTTTCTCCTCAATGCTTGGGGGGCTAAAGAGATCATTTTCATCAAAACCGACCTCCCCAAGCTTAGAATTTTCCATAGCATTAGCAACAATGGTGTTCAAAGCATTCATATTAATAACATTCTCATTAGCATGCATATAAAGTTCCATGGGTTTTTTAATTCTCTCTTCAAGCACATCATGTCCTAATTCAAGATAAAGTTCATAAAGATCTCTCATATTTTTGTTGTTTTCCATTATGCCTAACTAGTGTAAACAATAAACCAAATGTCGCAATTGCAGAGTCTAAAGGAAATAGCTTCGAGCACACACACAATGGCGCCAGAAAAGCATCGTTACACCGGAACCGAGCCTTTTACCTTTCCTCCCCGGCAACGGCGCCGGAAAAGTGCTTGGCGCGTAGTTGACGAGGGAGGAAAAGTGCTTAGTTGCCGGGCTTGCCAATGTGTGAGTGCCGTTTACCTTCCCTCCCCGGCAACGGCGCCAGAAAAGTGCTTGATGTCTACGGGTGCTTCTATTCTTGTAGACAGTGTTGGGCCTCCAAGAGCAGAGGTTTGTAGAACAACAGCAAGTTTCCCTTAAGTGGATTACCCAAGGTTTATCGAACTCAGGGAGGAAGAGGTCAAAGATATCCCTCTCATGCAACCCTGCAACCACAAAGCAAGAAGTCTCTTGTGTCCCCAACACACCTAACAGGTGCACTAGTTCGGCGAAGAGATAGTGAAATACAAGTGGTATGAATGAATATGAGCAGTAGTACGGCGCCAGAAAAGTGCTTGCTGGCGTGCAGTTGATGGTAGTAATATTGCGGGAAGTAAACATGCAGTAGTAACGCAGCAGTAGTAACGCAGTAAAACAGTAACAAGCAGTGATAGCAGTAATTAGGAACAAGGCCTAGGGAATAGACTTTCACTAGTGGACACTCTCAACATTGATCACATAACAAAATAGATAAATGCATACTCTACACTCTTGTTGGATGATGAACACATTGCGTAGGATTACACGAACCCTCAATGCCGGAGTTAACAAGCTCCACAATTAATGTTCATATTTTAGTAACCTTATAGTGTAAGATAGATCAAAAGACTAAACCAAGTACTAACATAGCATGCACACTCGTCACCTTCATGCATATGTAGGAGGAATAGATCACATCAATATTATCATAGCAATAGTTAACTTCGCAATCTACAAGAGATCATGATCATAGCATAAACCAAGTACTAACACGGTGCACACACTCGTCACCTTTACACACGTGCAGGAGGAATAGAACTACTTTAATAACATCACTAGAGTAGCACATAGATAGTAGTGATACAAAACTCATATGAATCTCAATCATGTAAAGCAGCTCATGAGATCATTGTATTGAAGTACATAGGAGAGAGATTAACCACATAGCTACCGGTACAGCCCCGAGCCTCGATGGAGAACTACTCCCTCTTCATGGGAGCAACAGCGGTGATGAAGATGGCGGTGGAGATGGCAGCGGTGTCGATGGAGAAGCCTTCCGGGGGCACTTCCCCGCTCCGGCAGGGTGCCGGAACGAGACTCCTGTCCCCGGATCTTGGCTTCGCGATGGCGGCGGCTCTGGAACTTTTCTCGTACCGTGGCTTATTCTGTAAGGGTTTTCGATGCAGAGGCTTTATATAGGCGAAAGGGCAGCGTCGGAAGGTCGAAGGGGCGACCACACCATAGGGGGGCGCGGCCAGGGCCCAGGCCGCGCCACCCTATCATCTGGGGCCCACATGGCCCCCCTCTGGCGGCTCTCGGGTGTTCTGGATGCTTCCGGACAAAATAGGAACATGGGCGTTGATTTCGTCCAATTCCGAGAATATTTCGTTACTAGGATTTCTGAAACCAAAAACAGCAGAAAACAGGAACTGGCACTTCGGCATCTTGTTAATAGGTTAGTTCCAGAAAATGCACGAATATGACATATAATGTGCATAAAACATGTAGGTATCATCAATAAAGTAGCATGGAACATAAGAAATTATCGATACGTCGGAGACGTATCACCGGGCCTCTAGGGAATCTCATCGGAAATTAAGGTACTCCTTTTAATAGAGCACCGGAGCAAAGCATTAACACTCCGTGAAAACATGTGATCCTCATATCTAAGCCTTTCCCTCCAGCTTGTCCCAATTTCGTCACTTTGGGGCCTTTGGTTCCGGACATAGACATGTGCATACAACTTGTAGATACAATCTAAGCAATAATTATAGAGCTCAAATCTAAGATCATGCCACTCGGGCCCTAGTGACAAGCATTAAACACAACAAGATTGCAGCAACAATAACTTCACAAACTTTGTAGATAGACAATCATAACGTAACAATCCATCGGATCCCAACAAACACAACACCGATTACATCGGATGAATCTCAATCATGTAAGGCAGCTCATGAGATCATTGTATTGAAGTACATGGGGGAGAGTATACCAACTAGCTACAGCCTAGAACCCGTAGTCCATGGGGGAACTACTCACGGAGCATGATGGAGGCGGTGGCGTTGATGGAGATGGCTTCCGGGGCACTTCCCCGTCCCGGCAGGTGCCGGAACGAGAGTTCTGTCCCCCGAATTGGAGTTTCGCGATGGTGGCGGCGCCCCTGGAGTCTTTCTGGAGTTTCGTCAACTGGTACTGCGTTTTTAGGTCGAAAGGGCTTAAATAGGCGAAGAGGCGGCGCAGGAGGGCTGACAGGGTGGCCTCCCACTAGGCCGGCGCGGCCAGGGTCTGGCCCGCGCGGCCCTATGGTGTGGGGGCCCCCTGGCTCTCCTCCGACTCCCCTTCGGTGTTCTGGAGCCTCCCGGGAAAAATAAGATCTTTGGCGTTGATTTCGTCCAATTCCGAGAATATTGCCCGAACAGCCTTTCTGGAACCAAAAACAGCAGAAAACAAGAACTGGCACTGTGGCGTCTTGTTAATAGGTTAGTTCCGGAAAACGCATGAAATCATCATAAAGTGCAAGCAAAACATGTAAGTATTGTCATAAAACAAGCATGGAACGTCAGAAATTATAGGTACGTTGGAGACGTATCATGGCCCTCCTCCGTCTCTTCTCTGGACCCCGTCTTCACTCCGGGAAAATATGAACTTTGGCTTTTATTTCGTCCAATTCCGAGAATATTTTCTGTACAACTTTTATGAAATACAAAATAGCAGAAAACAGGGAACTGACACCATGGCATCTTGTCAATAGGTTAGTTCCGAAAAATACATAAAAGTACCACAAAGTGTAAACAAAACATATAACAATTGATGTAAAACAAGCATGGAGCCTCAAAAATTATAGATACGTTTGCATGCTAGGCCGGGCGAGGCACGTGTGAAGCTAGTGCCAGGCTAGTGCCGGCCCGTTGGCCAGGTATGCGCACAGGCACCAGCCACTAGGTGAAGCAAGGATAGGACCGTCATTTGTAATTAATCTATCCCTCCTTCCGAAAATATAAGTCACATATTTTTTGCACGATTTTTGATGCACAACTTTAATCACTAATATATACTAAAATATATGGATTTTGAGAATGTATAAATTGTATTGTTGTGTTCGTTTTGGCATTCTCTTTTATTTCATATATATTTACATATTATTTATATATATTATAAGTACAAATTATAGTTAAAGTTGTAAGTTGTTGCCCAACGAAATTTAATGGCACCATATATTTTACATGGAGTATTATTTTCCTCACAACTATTACTACTACCCCTAGCAAAAGAAATGAAGAGCGGGAATACAAACAAAGAGTGAAAAAGCGAATTCATATACTTTGTGTAAATTGTGAACAAACTTAAGAAGATAATATTTTAGGATGGAGTATTATTTTCCTCACAACTATTAGTACTATCCCTAGCAAAAGAAACGAAGAGGGGAAATACAAACAAAGACTGAAAGAGCGAATTCATGTACTTTGTGAACAAACTTAAGAAGATACTATTTGTGTATTTTAGAGTAAACAACATAAATAATCCTTGAGTCTTGAGATCAATATGTGAACCAGATTGCACGTGGGACACCGTAGCTTTCTTAAAACGCCTCAATGTTGCACCACAATGTCTTTATAAGCTCCACATTGTGAATCCAAAACCTTTACCCCCACTTCTACATTCGCCTACGTCCATGCTCATCTCCACGTTGTCGGTGTCTCCAACGGCGCGGACACCAGCTGAGGCAAGGATAGACCTCATTTGTTATCCGTTCATCTATCCCTCCGTTTCAAAATATAAGATACCGATTTTTTGCATGGTCTTTAATGTACAATTTTAATCACTAATATATACTCCGCATAATAAAATATATAGATTTTGAAAATGTATAAATTGTATCGTTATGTTTGTCTTGCATTTCTCTTTCATTTTTTTTATATAACTAGCACGGTGGCCCTCGCAAATGCGAGGGCAACATCTTCAAAATGTTAAAAATTCTTTGAAATTTTATTAATGTGTATATTTGTTCCTTATGTTCACCCCTTTTACTCGTTTAGATATGGATAGATTTGTGTAGGCGCGTCATGACCCTGCCCTTTACTTTGCATAACAAAATAAGGATCCCCTATGGCATGGTGTGATAGCAGCTGCGCTAAAATAAATCTTTGGTACATTGAGGATGAACTGACGTAGCATGGAGGTAGGGTACACTATTTTGTTGAGACATCCTCTTATAGTTTTCTTACTTGCAAGAGTTCAGATTCTTTTGACATTAAATAAGCTATTGTGAATATATAACAAACATCTTTAGAAAATAAAAGACGCAATATACAATTTAGCCACGTATGTCAATTTACATGATTTTCTCATCCTAATAATAAAATAAATTAGTTAAGTTAGATTATTTCACATTTATTTAACATTTCATTGATGTAGAAGTACACGTGTGTACCCATGCCAATTGTGATTGCATAAAATATATGTCCACGAGGTTGTACCGATTACATTGTTATATTTATAGTATTCAAATAAATTTTCCTCCTTTTCATCTATTTTGTTGCAAAATATACAAAGTTTTAGACATCCATAAAACCGGTAAAGGTATAACTTTGACTTCTGTTTTGTATATTAATATATCATTATGTTTCTAAGCAAAATGTGACAAATGAAACCTTGCAATAGAAAGTTAACTTGCATTGAGATTATCTCTTACATATTAAATTGATCCTATCTTTTATAAACTAACAACAATTTCACAAACCAATGATCAACATGGTCTCAAGTTTTTGGTTGTTGCAAAACCATAGTATATAGATGTCTTAGCCAACAAATACTACAATACAGGAAAAAGAAGTCTAGACCACTATTTCTGTACAACAAAGTGAGTGCAGCATCGTAAACATAAAAGAACAATTTTTACTAAAGCCGAACACTTGAAAGTATTTAAAACCATGGTAGTCTGAAAAACCACAATAATTTTTAAATTGTTTTGCTGCCAAACACAACTGAAATCATAACAGCAAATCTTTGCAGCATTGTGAGGATTCTAGAGGTTGAATATCACCTAGAATTTGGTACATAGACAATGTTTATTAAAAAAATAGTGTGTTAAAATGGTCAGAAAAGTAAGATATGAAAAATCGGTATCGTAAGTTTTTTTCCGCGGATGAACTTGGCCAGCTAAGGTGATCTAGTATTTTAAAACTGACTTTTTTTTTGTTTTATGTTCTTTTTCAAGGGAAATGATACACATAAGCGCCGCACAGGCCGCACTTCCGTGCGACGCGCCACGATGCGTGCAAAGTGCATCGCGTCCTATAGAAATTGATGCCTTTTTTCCATCGTGAGCCCGCAGCCCCACCTGCACCGTTTTGCCTTATCTTTATCCCGTGAATACCTCGTGTCCACACTTCACAATCCCCTCTGGTTCTCTCTCTCTCGCCGCGGGGACATCGAGGACCTCCACGCCGAGGAGCGGCGAGGTCGCGCGCGCCGTTGTGCTTCGAGGTCTCGCGCGCCGGGTAGCAGGGGAGATTAAGGAGATGTCCCTCTGCTGGCGCAGAGGAGTTCGTCTCCGGCGAGAATCCGCGGCGTGCTCACGCCGATTCGCCGGCGTGCTCGCTAGGTGGAGAAGTTTGACTCGCCACCGAGCTGGAGAAGCACGAGAAGGATGCCGCCGTCCAGCGTACAACGCCCAGGCGCCCCGCCGGCAGGCACGGGTGGAAGTAGCTAGAGAACCGCCGCGCTGGAGAGGTGCCGGAGAGGAGAAGGATGCCGCCTCCGAGGATGCAGCGGGCCGGTGCCAACATGCACGAGGAGGCCTCCGTCGCTAGCGCTGGGTCGCCGACGAGCGCGCCCGTCAATGCTCGTGCTTTGGGGGAGTAACACCACGCCGTGAGGCTGAGGCCTCGCCGTCGGCAACCAGTGGAAGACCACGCTGCGTATCAAACGCATCAAGGACGGGAAGCCATGGACGAGCACATGGAGCTACAGAGAAAGAAATGGTTGTTCGTATGCCTAATTAGGGGTAATTGCCAGTTTCATTAGTTTTAATTGACGGATTAATTAGGTTCAGTTGCCGTATTAGCAAATCTCATATTAGTTAGTAGTAATGGCCCGATTGATTACTGCAAATTACCAGATTCATCAGTGGTAATTTACTGATTAAATTATCTCTAGTTGACATAGTATTAGCAATTGCCAGATTAATTAGGTCCTAATTTCCTAATTAATCATACGGAGCTGCCAATTTCTAAAGATGCTGATCCAGTGCATATCTTTCCTTTTATTTTTTCTCAAATTTATAATTACCAGATAAACTGTGCACTGTTCACAGTAATTGCCATATTAGTGGTACCACGAGCTGTTAATGGCATGCAACCTTTTGAAGATAGCAGCATGCAGCTTTTTAAATTGCTTTACTTGCTATGGTCATTCAGTTGGACCTGATCAGTTTCGGCCACGCGATTTGCTCGACCGGAGAAGTAAATTTTAGCTGCCTTCTTTCACATGGTGGGGCCGATGAAATCCGCCGCACGGATTAGCGCTGGTGCGGCGCCGCCGCCTAGTGCTGTCCCTTTTTCAAACCGAATCGCCTAGACTTTTTTTTTTTGTAACGGACTCAGATAGCTTGCTGGCCGGCTCTTTTGTTTTCAAATGGACTCGATTCTCTAACTCGTGTACGTTTTCCATTTTTTTTTCTTAGTCCACGTCTCAAAGAGTAAACATGAACACGAATGGAAATTTGGTTAATTTTTTTTTTTTGGAACGGACACAGCTAGAATTATTGGTGTTTCCTTTTGGGAGCAGAGATGGTGGTGCTAATCATGGATATGAAAGATCTATTCCAAAAACGTACAAAGCAGTAACAATAAAAGTGGTTCACGTCATTGGGGCTGGGCCTGTCCCGATTGGCCGCTGCCCACGATTCATAACTTCAGATACGGAACACAGACTTGATCGATCAGGAGGCATTGCGCGCCTTCCGTCCGCGCCGGTCTGCTCTTTTATTCTCAACCGGACTCAGTAATACAGGCACGTATAAAAATTAAATAATCGTGTACGTAATTATAAGCTGTGACAACGTGACATAGGATTACTTTTGTGCACGTATATAATTGTGCGTAACACTTCTTATCTTTAAATCTTGGACGAGATTTAGATTAAAATCATCGGTCTATATTTATTAAGCATATGTGGATTAACCTAATGCCTCGAAAAACACCCTTATTTTGCTTTTAGTATATAATAGATTATATATTATTTATGGATATAGTATAAGTAAAAATTATAATCAAAATTATAATTGACCGGCGAAATTTAAAGACGCCTTATATTATGGGATGAAGTATTATTTTTCTCACAATTTTTACTACTGCCCCTAGCAAAAGAAACGAAGAGGGGAAATACAAACAAAGAATGAAAGAGCGAATTCATGTACTTTGTGTAAATTTTGAACAAACTTAAGAAGTTACTATGTGTGTATCTTAGAGTAATATAAAGAATCCATGAGATGAGTACTGCGAACCAAATTGTATATGGGGCACCGTAGCTTTCTTAAAATGCTTGAATGTCGCACAACGATGTTTTTATAAGCTTCATTGTGTATCGAAACCCCTTTACCCCAAATTGTGTGTCTGTGTGTGTGTGTGGGGGGGGGGGGCACGCCACCTTTGCATCAAGGTCTGATGGATTTTTATTTGGAGCAGCTTACAAGGAAATTCCCTGAGCTTTTGCCCACCGGCCACCCCCCCCCCCCCCCCACACACACACACCCGACCCCCAAAATACTCCCCTTGATTTCCTGTCAATCTCCGCCATTGCTCATCTCCACGTTGTCGTTCTCTCTACTGGCCTAAACACTTCCTTCTCCTCCAGCATAAAATAGTAGGCATGCATTTTATTGACACCACATGTTATCCGTGTGGAAGCATGCAGAGACGACCGTGACAAGGATGGGGAGGGGCAGCGCCAGCTACCGTGGACAAAGGTAAATGGCGGCGGCGCCGGTGGGCTACATCGTTCAGGCGCGGGAGGGAAAAAACAGAAAGGAGGGATGAGCTGACGTGTGGGTCCCCAAAAATTTACAGAAAACCCCTTAAAAGGTATATGCCTACCCTTGGTCATCCTCAATCGTCTGATTTTTGCCATGTCACCACTGACAGTGGGATCCTCTATCAGTTTTCGTGTTAGCACGACTAAAAACGTGAATCAATGGACATTGCAACGATTTCGCACAATACCGGTGGTATTTTATAATTTTCTCGAATAGTGGTGGTTCTGTGAACTTCGCGCGGTAATGTGGTGTTTTTTAGGATTAACTCGGTTCAACCAGGACGCACCAGGTGACGAGGGGTGGGGGTAGATCTATCTTTTCTGGCGCTACCGAATCAAAGCTGAAGTAAAACCGATTTTCAGAAATTTCCGTATTACGATTGTTCCATCCTACAGGTGGAGACTGTATTACTGATTACTGAACCTACCACTTTGTATATCCCTTTTCTAAAAAATAAACCACTCTGCAGATTATGCCGACGGTTAAGTGGTGCCAACGGTGACCCTCGGCATATCTGGAGCTATGCCGGCGGTGAAGTTGTGCCGACAGTGTTCCTACAGCCCTCGGCGTCCGTGGACTACGCCACACTAGTAGAAACAAGGGCTTTGGTTTTTTGCTCCAAAGAGCTTTAGCACCGGATTTGGCACGAATCGGTGCTAAGGGGGGGTCATTAGCACCGGTTCGTGCGGTCTGGAGGTCCATGGGACCAGCGGCGGCATTAGCACCGGTTCGTGTCATATCTTTAGCACTGGTTCGTGACACGAACCGGTGCTAAAAGTTTGTCGCCAGGCACGTGGCAGCCACGAAACTTTTAGCACCGGTTTGTGACACGAACCGGTGCTAAAGGTACCTCATTAGCACCGGTTCGTGACATGAACCGGTGCTAAAGCTCCCTTTGCCCTATATATTCAGCTCACCCCCAATCAGCCCGCTCACTTCATTTTTTCTTGGTGGAAGGTGTGTGTGTTGAGTGCTTGCTTGCTTTTCTTTGCCATGCACATGAGGTGCTCGATGAAATGTCTGAGAGAATGATGCCGCTTTATTTTACACAAAACAAAAATGATATGAGGTGCCGAAGCGACACTTAAGCTTTCTCCTCTTTCTTTCCTCCTCGATCAAGGTTAAGCAACTTTACCCTTTCATTTGTACGGTGGTAATTTCCACTATTTATATATATTATGATGTTTTGTAATGGTTTTTTGATAAACTTAATTATTTGATGTAGATGAACCGGCGGCAATGGATGTACGTTGACCGACGTCTACCCGAGTTCACTTCGGGTCTGAAAGATTTTCTCCGTCTGGCTGAGGAAAATCCACAGGCGGATGGTTTTATGTGTTGTCCATGTGTTGATTGCCGGAACTTAAAGCAATATCGTAAATGACAAGTCCTTCACTCCTACCTGCTTTGGAAAGGTTCCATGCCCAGCTATAATTGTTGGACCAAGCATAGAGAAAGAGGGGTTATGATGGAAGACAACGAAGAAGAAGAAGAGGATGATGATATGTACCCTAACTACGGTGATACTGCAACGGGGCATGATGAAGATGAAGAGGCAGGAGGAGCTGAAGATGAAGAGGAAGGAGGAGGTGAAGATGAAGAGACATTAGATGAGCCCGTTGATGATGATCTTCGTCGGGCCATCGCTGATGCACACAGAGAAGCAGAAACTGAAAACGAGAAGCAAAAGTTAAAGGGCATGTTAGATGATCACAAAAAAAAAGTTATACCCAAATTGCGAAGATGGCAACACAAAGCTCGGTGCCACACTGGATTTGCTGCAATGGAAGGCAGAGGCTGGTTTATGTGACAAGCCATTTGAGAAGTTACTGAAAATAATGAAGAGGAGGTTTCCAAAGGATAACGAACTGCCTGACAGTACGTACGAAGCAAAGAAGGTTCTCTGCCCTCTAGGATTAGAGGTGTTGAAGATACATGCATGCATTAATGATTGCATCCTCTATTGTGCTGAGTACGAAAATTTGGAAAAATGCCCGGTATGCACTGCACTGCGGTATAAGATCAGGCGAGATGACCCTGGTGATGTTGAGGGCGAGCCCCCCGGGAAGAGGGTTCCTGCCAAGGTTATGTGGTATGCTCCTATAATACCACGGTTGAAACATCTATTCAGAAATAAAGAGCACGCCAGGTTGTTGCGATGGAACAAAGAAGAGCGTAAGAAACACGAGATGCTGAGACACCCCGCTGATGGGTCGCAGTGGAGGAAAATCGATAGAGAGTTCCCGGACTTTGCAGGTGACGCGAGGAACTTAAGGTTTGGTCTAAGTACAGATGGAATGAATCCTTTTGAGGAGCAGAGCTGCAGTCATAGCACATGGCATGTAACTCTATGTATCTATAACCTTCCGCCTTGGTTGTGCATGAAGCGGAAGTTTATTATGATGTCAGTGCTCATCCAAGGCCCAAAGCAACTCGGCAACGACATTGATGTGTACCTACGGCCATTATTTGAAGAACTCTTACAGTTGTGGGCCAAACCAGGTGTACAAGCATGGGATGATCACAAACATGAGTCATTTATCCTACGAGCGTTGCTTTTCGTGACCATCAATGATTGGCCTGCTCTTACAAGGGATACAATGCATGCACACATTGTTTAGATGAGACCGAAGGTGCATATTTGAATAAATTTAAGAAGGTTGTGTACCTGGGACATCGTCGATTTCTTCCAAAGAGACACCCCGTCAGAAAGAAAGGCAATCATTTCGGAGGTGAGGCAGATCACCGGGAGAAGCCTGAATTCCGTACCGGTGATGCTTTACTTGATATGGTCAAGGACATAAAAGTAATCTTTGGAAAGGGTCCTGGCGGTCAATCTGTTCCGAATGACGTCGCTACCGGACACGCACCCATGTGGAAAAAAATCTATATTTTGGGAGCTACCATATTGGAAAGTCCTAGAGGTTCGCTCTTCAATCGACGTGATGCACGTGGCGAAGAATCTTTGCGTGAACCTCCTAGGCTTCTTAGGCATGTATGGGAAGACAAAAGATACACCAGAAGCACAGGAGGACCAGTATCGTATGAAAGTCCCAAAAAACAAGCAAGAACAGAATTACAAGACGACAAGACGTATACAAGGAGTCGCTTAAGTCCTGCCAGCTACACTCTTACCAAAGCAGAGAAGGAAATATTTTTTGAAGTCCTTTACAGTATCAAGGTGCCGTCTGGCTTCTCATCAAATATAAATGAAATTATAAATATGGCAGAGAAAAAATTCCAAAACCTGAAGTCGCATGACTGCCACATTATTATGACGCAGTTGCTTCCGGTTGCACTGAGGGGGCTTCTGCCGGAAAATGTTCGAATAACCATTGTGAAGCTATGTGCATTTCTCAATGCAATATCTCATAAGGTAATCGATCCAGCTAGTCTGCTAAGGTTACAGAAGGATGTAATGCAATGTCTTGTTAGTTTTGAGTTGGTGTTTCCACCATATTTCTTCAATATTATGACGCATCTCCTGGTTCACCTTGTCGAAGAGATTGCCATCCTCGGTCCTGTATTTCTACACAATATGTTCCCCTTCGAGAGGTTCATGGGGGTCTTAAATAAATATGTTCATAACCGTGCTAGGCCAGAAGGAAGCATCTCCAAGGGCTATGGAACAGAGGAGGTCATTGAGTTCTGTGTTGAGTTTATTCCTGACCTTAAGTCGATTGGTGTTCCTTAATCGCGGCATGAGGGGAGACTAAGTGAAAAAGGCAAGCTAGGAAGGAAATCAATTATATGTAGGAACGGGATTTCTTTCACTCAAGCACACTACACAGTTCTCCAAAGTTCCACCTTGGTGGCCCCGTATATCACTGAACACATGAATATTGTACGCTCCCAACACCCGGGGCAGTCAGAAGACTGGATTACACATAAACATATGCAGATATTCGGCGGTTGGCTGCGGACACATCTCATTAATAACAACGATATTGGAGATCAGTTGTACTTGTTGGTCGGGTCACCATCTTCGACTGTAGTGACTTTCCAGGGGTACGAGATAAATGGAAATACCTTCTACACGATCGCCCAAAATAAAAAGAGCATCAACCAAAACAGTGGTGTCCGCATTGATGCAACAAACACTAACAATGGAAAAAAGGACACATATTATGGTTACATAGAGGAGATATCGAAACTTGACTATGGACCTTCTTTTAAGATCCCTTTGTTTCGGTGCAAATGGGTCAAGATGGATGGAAAAGGGGTAAAGGTAGACCAGCTGTACGGAATGACAACAGTCGATCTCAACAATCTTGGTTACAGAGATGAACTATTCGTCCTAGCCAATGATGTGGCTCAGGTTTTCTATGTGAAGGACATGTCCTCCAGACCGAAGAAAATAAAACATAAGGAAACGAGCTCATCCGATGAGCCAAAGCGTCACATAGTTCTTTCAGGGAAAAGAACCATCGTGGGAGTCGAGGACAAGACAGACATGTCAGAACATTATAATAAGTTTGTTGAAATTCCACCCTTCACAGTGAACATTGACCGAACCATCGCGTTAAATGCTGAAGATGCTCCATGGTTACGGTCGAACCGATCATAATGTATTATTATCCTGTACCTTGAGCTCATATTGTGAAACATTTGTTGTGATGTATCAGTAACATTGGTCGTTTGACCTAAATGCCATGAAACCTCGAACACGATAGCTCATATTGTGAAGGATTCTTTTGTGATGTATGCAGTTATTCAAGTTTATTATTTTTCCTCACAACTATGACACATAATATGACAGAACGTGGAGGTTTCGCGTTGTTTGGATCGTTTTTGAATTTTTTATGCCCGTTTCAAACTATATTCAAAACGGCGGGTATGAAGATCCTTTGCTCGGGGCGGAGTTTCGCTAAACTTTCACTGGATCTCTAATGAAATAGCATGTTGTGAACCCAATAAATATTTTTACAAAAAATCTTGAGCATTATATCATGTGCCTGTAGTTCAAATATGGCCGGCCTCCTACCGATTCAGCAGGAATTTGTCTTTTTCACGAGGGGTGGACGGAAAGGTTCCAAATACACCGGTTGGTAAATTATCCATCTTAGGTGGTCTAGTATTTTTGAAAAATGTGTTGGTACCAATGTGAAACTTTAATTTGGTGGTTGCTTCACAAAACACCCCCTTTTCGGCACCTCGAAAATGGAAAATGGATTTTTCATGCGATGAAAAGGAAAACTTCCTGGTCGTTGCCTCTCCTCTCTCTGCTTGCGGGAAGAGTTCTCGGGCGGAGCTTCCGAAGATGTCTAAGACGGCCGGCCATCTAAAACATCTTTGATAAACTCCGCCGGAGAGGCTCTTTCCTTCGAGGTCGCCGTCGGCGCGTCGCCGGGTTATATACCAGGTCCCGGGAAGCTCTCTATGCTCTCCCCTCCTTACCATGAGCTACTGGTTGTTGGGTGTATACTAGCTAGCAGCTTCCGAGCGGGACTCCTAGCTTGCTTGCGGGAAGAGTTACTCGGGCGAAGCTTCCGAAGATGTCTAAGACGGTCGGCCATCTAAGACATCTTCGAGAAGCTTCGCCGGAGAGGCTCTTTCCTTCTTGGTCGTTGCCTCTCCTCTCTCTGCTCTCGGGCTGCTTTCTCTACTCTCCCCGGAGGGGCTATATATAGCGGTGTGCCTCCAGATAATCCCCTCCCTCCCCCCATATGAGGCCACCCCAGATAAGGAAAACACCATTGCGAGGATGATTTCTTCCAAGAGGTTGTCATTTGTGATGAAGTTGAGACCGGACATGGCGTGGAGGCAGACGACAATGGAGCCTTCGAGGAGAAGAGGCAAAAGTGGGAAGACGCAATGTGGGAGACCAGAGGCAACACCACCATTTGATAAGGAGAAGAATAAGTGAAGAAGTGAAGAAGAAGAAGAAGAACCCTCATTTGATCCCACTGTTTCTCGAACCCCAATTTGATCCCCGTATGTTAAACTACCTCGTGATGATAAACTTCCATTCGTAGTAGGTAGGGCTGATTTCGTGAACTGCTAGCTTCGTTAGTCTGCAACTGTGATGAACTGAGATTTCTGTGTGATGGGAGGTGATAGTATGGTAAGGCTACCCGTTGTAGGGAAGAGGTGATCTTAGGCATGTCTGCATGGTACCAAACAGGCGTAATCTCATCTCTATCGAGATTTGGGGTTGGCTGCAGGCAAACAAACAAAAAGGCCTTTTTACCCGAACCATGCAGCTTGACCTACCAAACAATAGACCAATTTCAGCCCGTGGCTCGTTCCGAAGGTGCAGGTGCCCTCGCATCACTGCGTCAGTGAGCCACAAATCAAGCCCAGGTAACCAAACACGCCCATAGCTTCCTTGCCGTTGTACGGAGGGCATCGGTATTGCACCCACGACGTGGGTCATGAACCCAATGAAAATCCAACTGCCTTTAGGCTAGCAGTTTTGTTTAAAAGACACTTTCAGATACCAACCTGTTGTATGAGGTGATTGTTCTGCTCTCTAGGTGACGTGGTAGAGCCTTAGAGACAGCCTCCATCTAAACAGTTGTACATGCCCTTACAGGTGCCACGAAATCGATCATGCGGCAACTACACTCGGGTGTCCTCTTCTAGCTAAAATTTGATCCGGCGGAAATACAGCTTCAACCTTCAAACATGCATCGGATTTGGTACTAGTTTGTTTTTATGGATTTGTAGGAACTATCTTGGCTAAACCTCGTATCCCCACTTATTTAAATAAACATGTTTGGCTCGAAAATATTGGGTAGGTTTTGTTACTAACTTTCCCGAGAATTTTCCAACAGCTGGTGTATTTTTTCTTCAATACCTAATGCACTACCCTTTCTATTGGGCTGAGAATTGAAATAATATGGGAATTTAAGGGGATTATTCTTTTTTTTGAAACGGGCAAAAAAGCTTTTGCCTTATATTAATATAGGAGAAGTAAACAAGGGGGTGACCGAGGCCAAAAGAAAAGAGAACAAAACTGGGGGGAACACAAAACCCCCCCTAAGAAGGCCACATATATGAAGGATCAGCCTAAGAGAACTGCTAGTCCTTTTGCGCCGGCAAGGACCCAATCCTTGCCCTCCTCCCTTATTTTATGCATGATCACCGAGGGTAAGAAGGATTTGTTGTCGAAAACTCGCTCATTCCGCTCCTTCCAAATCTCCTAGGAGATGAGCATGATAGCCGTCCTCAGACCCTTGGGAGAGGAGGTGGAGGTATTGGCCATAGCTTGCCAGTACTCAAACACCTTCGGTCTCGCAGTGTCGAGGCAAAGGGTAAGATCCGGACAAGTGAGCCACGATGCCGCTGCATTCCATATTCTCTTGGAGAAGCGACATTCAAAGAGGATATGACGAGCCGTTTCTGGGGAGCATCTACACAGCTGGCAAGTAGGATGGTGTGGCCATCCCCTTTTGGCAAGGCGGTCGGCAGTCCAGAGGCGGTTTTGGACAACAAGCCAGGCGAAGAAACGGCACTTCAACCCTGTGTGGATTATCCCAACTAATCCCCTCAAATTTTCCCTGGCTTGAATGTTCGGTAGTCTTCTTAACATTTTCAAGCTAAACATTTACTTCCCTTTACTTGGAACAGGCCTGCTATGTATTTTTTTTTTTTTTCGAAACGGGGAAGCCCCTCTACATCAACCTGCTATATATGTATGTATGTGATTATTTCTTCCAACTGTCCATTTGATCAGTAGTACACGCAATGCAGGAAATTTGTACAAACTGCAACTATGAGCTATATTTATATGGCATTCTGTTTCTTCGTCTGCCGTGCTAACTGAAGATAACCAACGGCATGGCATGTGCAAGTTTCTAAATCAGCGTCTTGAGCCACCTCTGCAAGGACGCTCTTGGTTCGTGGTGCTGCTTTCGGCTAGACAGCGCATTAAGCATGGTCAAGGAGCTAAACTCGCTTGTCCTCCTCGCCGGCTTTGGCATACACGCCGGAGTCGGTCCTGAGGATGATCTTGGCGTCCTGCGTCACGTAGCACGCCCAGTTGTCCACGTACGACAGTGGCCCAGCCCTGATCATCACCGGCCTTGCGCCATCCTCGCCGTCCTCGCCGTCGTCGTCGCCGTACTCGTCGGAGCACGCGAACCTGCGCAAAACACACATACTAGAAGATTAATTAATGAGCTCAAGTCTTGAGCAGATGATGGGGCAGGAGGAATGGGAGCGTTTACCTCGTAGAATCATGGGACGGCGCCCATACGAGGCAGATGGCGCAGAGGAGCGCGAAGGAGATGAGCTGCCACACCGCCGGGATGACCCACGCCACGCGCCACCGCTCGCTGTGGTACCCGTCCGTCGACTTGAAGTGCACCTCGAACGTGATCCACCCCAGCGACACGGCCACGCCGATCGTCAGCGAGGTCGCCAGCCTCCGGTACATCTCCACCTTCGCCGCCATCCGCCTCGCCTTCAGCCTGCTGATGGTTCGCGACAGCGCGGCGAAGATCCAGCAGACGAACGCCGCGTCGAGGGCGGCCACGGTGAGCACCAGGAAGAGCCTCCTCGTCCGCGAGTGGTCGTGGTCGCTTACGGCGCCGACGTGGTCGCCGACCTCCAGGGCCTCGGACGCCGCGAAGAACGCCGCGCCGAGTGCGGCAACCCTCGCGCCGGCGCCGCCACCTCCGGGGAACGTTGGACGTACCACGCCGTACCCCATGGCGACGAGGAGCACCAGCACGCGCGACACGGTCCGGCGCACCGCCCCCGCCGTGGCCGCCCAGAAGGTCGTCCCCGCCGGCCGGACGCCGGACTCGCTGAACTCCGCGAGGTCCAAGTACCAGGTGGTCACCTCCACCATCCCCAGCGCGATGACGACCGTGACCAGGTTCTGCAGCGGCACCACCTCCCGCCAGAACCGGGTGTATCGGAAGAACCAGAACGCGGCGAGCGCGGCGAACGCAAGCGACATCACGCCGTAGAACGCCAAGAGCGGGGCCATCCGGCCGGGGAGGTAGCCGTAGCCGCGGCTGTTCTTCCATATGGTCTTGCCCTCCGCGGAGACGTCCAGGGACGCGTCGCAGTGGACGAACCGGAGGCTGTACATGCCGGTGCGCGCCACGGCGACTGTCTCGTCGGGGAAGACGGTCTCGAGGGCGCCCGGGAGGAACGAGGCGGAGAGCACCTTGGGCCAGCTGCTTGAAGCGGCGGTGCCGTTCGGCGCGCGGTGCACGAGGGAGCCCTCGGTGCACGCGCCGCGCCTCGCCATGTCAGGCGTGCAGCAGAGCGCGCGCACGCCGGTGGCGATGACGTCGGAGCCCCCGACCGCGTCGCGGTCCGCGGCCTCGGAGACGACCGCCGTGATCGTGGTCGTGCGGTTGCCGTCCTCCTCGGCCGCGGCCGCCGACTCCGGCGTCCTCTTGAACGCGACCTTCTCGAATCTGCACGCCACGCGCGCGCGCGTCACTTCCCCGAGAAGAAATCCAAGCAAGAAAAGAGATGGCGATGACGAAATCCACACAAACAGTGTAACTTCTCGCCGCCGGTTCAGGCTTTAGACGTGCATTTGCATACGTACCGGATGAAGGAGTCGGCGGCGGGGGAGGCGTAGACGCCCTCGCTGCCGCCGTTGAGGACGAAGGCGTTGCCGAGGGCGGCGAAGCGCTCGCCGGTGTAGTCGTGCACCGACGCGTCGACGCAGAGGAGGAGGACGCAGCACAAGGCGGCCACCACGAGCATCGCTGGAGAAGACGCTGGCATTGGCATCGAAAGAGATGAGCGAGCTACCATTCTTGCGTGTGGAGTGTGCTCGTGGAGTTTACTAGTACTGCTGGAGCATTGAGTATGATCTGGACGAGTGAAGTGGAAGAAGAACGGAAGAAAAGCGACGACTTGGACGTGCAGATCGACCCGACGAAATGTTAGGTCCACCCCCAAACCCTCTTGACCGGCAACATGAGGGAACTGTGGCGGAGTGAGATGGAAGTAGGGAATTAGGCAGCATTGCACGACAAAATGAAGAGGGAGAAGGACAAGTGACAGGAACCAAAATTCGGGGAGATTTTGCAAACTCGGGGAGCACTTCTCAAAAAGTGTTTTTTTTTTTTTCATATCTCGACTATATCACTAGCGCACGGCATGCCCTTGAAATCTAACACAAGACAACTCAAATTCTCAGCTATATTATTTGGGGGTCAATTCAAGTTTATGCCCCTATTTTCCTATCTCTACACAATTCAACCCATTTAGAGCTTGTTTGGTACTACAGTTTTCGTGGAGATTAATGGGAATAATACTCTAGAATATTGGGTGAAACGGCTACCGTCATCCAATCCCCACAAAACTCCATCTTCAATAGAGATAGAGTATTGGAGATTGAGAAAAAATACACTAAGATTTAGGAAAAGTGAGGATAAAAGAAGATTAAACTCGCTCATGCCAAACATGGTTTTAGAAGTATAAGTGGAGATTTAGAGTTTGGTGGGGATTATCCTCACTAATCCTCACAAATACTCTAGTACCAAACAAGGCCTTAAGGCTTGTTCGCCTAATCTCCTCCCAAGTGGAGTGGAGGGAATTTTAACTTACCGAGGATTTAATTTCCTCAATTCATGCCAATCCCCTTCAGACCCCACCAAACCAAACAAGCCCTTTGCAGATTTCATCCATATTATCCCAATTTATAGAAGCCTTACTATTCTTTACCCTTCATAATATATCGGCAGCCTTCTGCAAGGTTGGTTGCATGCCACATGTACCTCAACACCAGAATCCACATAGAAAATCGCCCCCCAAAAATACTAGAAATGGTAAAAGTGACAAAACTTTTGCTAAATAGGGTAATCCGTTAGAAAGTTGTTAACATGTGTAAAAAATGTGAAAGAATGGGTCAAAGTTGGAATTCACTCTAAATTTGGCTACACCATCCTTGTCCATTCTGACATGGTTTTCACCATTTTGCAGTGGTTTAGGTGGCACAAAAAAAAAGTTGTTATGGATGATGTCATGCCACTTCATGGCCCTAGCCCCTCTCTTTGTAAATTTATTCCTTTTCTATCATGTCTTGAGTGTCCGTCAACCCAATACTTATCGTGTCCACTAGGTATTGCTGACTATACCCACATATATGTTATTTCTTTTGTTTTTTATGAGGGACAAGTGCCCCTCTACAAGATAGAGGTTCCAAGAGAAGGAGTTAAGGGTCTTCACCTCCACATCATCAAAACGATATAAACACATGTATATATTGCAATTGGAATGATATTTCCAATTAAAACTATAGCATCTTCGCTTCTATTTTCTGATAACATTTATATTTATGAAAAAAATTGGGTGAAATAGTTGCATGAAAAATAGACAAATATTAGAGCTTCTCAGTGCTTTTGAAACCGAAAAAATTTGACCAACTCCGTTTTAGAACCTGGTTTTGGTAAATGAAGATTCCATTTGCCTGGTATTAACATGTGTAATATGCGATTAGCCATTAGTTAAGTTGTGCAAAAATGTACCCATTTACCTTTTCTCGTACAGAAAAGCACACAATATATGTACCTTTTTAAGCGGGATATATGTACCTTTTTTTACTTACTAAAGTTGTGAATGATAAAAATATGTCTCTGACCTCTAAGAAAAAAAAGAGCAATCGTGAAACAGGTGATCTTCGTTAGAAGCTTACTTTCATAAGTTTAAGCTATGCTTAAACCGATAAAGATGATAATGTATGTATGCATACAGTAACCAAGAGAAATGTTCATGCATTCATGTCATGTTTACCTAGAGATGGTGGCCAGGTCGATAAGAGTATAGATTAGGATTATCTTACTGATCGCCTAGGAGCATGCACAGTCGATTTGCCTGTACGTGTTAGGGATGCCAAAACGGAGTGTAAGCAAATGTTTGGTACTAGAGCGAATTGTAGAAAGGGATGCAACTCACAATGTATTGATTGGGTGCATATGGCGTTACATATATAGGCCACGTCCTCGACTATACAAGGAAGGATGCGGACCCAATAATAAATACAAAGATATGTATCGCTATACATAACTACAGAAGATACACATCCGGATATACAAGGATATGTATCTCAACACCCCCCGCAGTCGAAGCGTCGCCTGGTCGAATGCATAGACTGGACCGAAACTCCTCAAAAGATGCCGTAGGGAGACCCTTGGTCATAATATCCGCAAATTGTTGGGAGGTGGGCACATGAAGTACTCGAATGTGTCCAAGGGCCACCTGTTCTCGAACAAAGTGGATGTCCAGCTCAATATGCTTGGTGCGGCGATGGTGGACCGGGTTGGCGGAGAGGTAGACGGCGGAGACGTTGTCGCAATAGACCACGGTGGCTTTGGCAACAGGACATGAGAGCTCAACGAGGAGTTGCCGCAGCCAGGAGACCTCGGCAACCGCGTTAGCAACAGCCCGGTACTCCGCTTCGGCGCTGGAGCGAGAGACCGTGGGTTGTCGCTTAGACGACCAGGAGATGAGTGAAGGTCCGAAGTAGACGCAGTAGCCAGACGTGGAGCGACGCGTGTCGGGGCAGCCTGCCCAATCGGCGTCCGAGTAGGCGACGATGTTCGTGGCGGTTGAGGCATGGAGAGAGAGGCCGAAGTCCATGGTGCCACGAATATAGCGGAGGATCCTCTTGACCGCAGCCCAATGAGGATCCCGCGGAGCGTGCATGTGAAGGCACACCTGCTGGACAGCATACTGCAGCTCGGGGCGGGTCAAGGTGAGGTACTGTAGGGCACCGACGATGGAGCGATAAAATGACGCGTCCGTGGCCAACGAACCATCCGTGGCGGAGAGCTTGGATTTCGTGTCGACAGGCGTGGCCGCGGGTTTGCAATTAAGCATACCGGCGCGGTCCAGGAGCTCGTGGGCGTACTTGCGGCTGATGAAGGAAGAAGCCGTTGGTGCGACGTACGACCTCGATGCCGAGGAAGTAGTGCAGGGGCCCCAAGTCCTTGAGGGCAAACTCAGCGCGAAGACGCTCGGTGATCTGTCGCAGGAGGTCTGTGGAGCTGGCCGTTAAGATGATGTTGTCTACGTAGAGCAGCAGGTACGCGGTGGTAGCGCCATTGTTGTACACAAACAGCGAGGCATCAGAGCGGGTGGAGCGGAAGCCGAGTTGGTGAAGAAACGCTGCGATGCGCTGGTACCAGGCGCGTGGGGCCTGCTTGAGCCCGTATAACGAGCGCGAGAGCAGGCACACATGGTCGGGGTGGGCGCTGTCGATGAAGCCTGTGGGCTGCTGGCAGAAGACCTTCTCCTCGAGATGGCCATGAAGGAAGGCGTTGGAGACGTCCATCTGGTGCACGGGCCACGCACGGGAGACCGCGAGCTGAAGGACTGTGCGGATCGTCCCGGGCTTGACAACCGGGGCGAAGGTGTCGGTGAAGTCGACGCCGGCACGGCCGGCGAAAGCCACGAACCACCCACCGCGCCTCGTGACGGTCGAGAGTACCGTCCGGATGGAACTTGTGCTTGAAGACCCACTTCCCGGTGATGATGTTGGCGTGAGGGGGTCGGGGAACAAGCGTCCATGTCTGGTTCCGCTGCAGGGCGTCGAACTCGTCCTGCATGGCCGCAAGCCACTGCGGGTCGCGGAGAGCAGCCCGGGCAGAGGCGGGCAGGGGCGATGGCATGGATGGTGAAGGCGCGGAAGTCGACGCGGTGCAGACGTACTCATCCGAGGGGTACCGCGTGCTCGGGACGCAAATCCCTGCACGGGCGCGCGTGAGGGGCCCCGTGGCCGGTGGCGGAGGAGGCGGAGTCGGAGTCGGAGACGAGGCGTCGCCCAGCAAAGACGGCGCGGCGCCCGAGCTGAGGCTCGAGGGCGACGCAAGCGGCGTCGAGGTGGATGAACCCGGCGAAGGCGCGTCGCCCGGCGAAGACGGCGCGGCGCCCGAGCTAAGGCTCGAGGGCGACGCGGGCGGCGTCGAGGCAGGCGTCGGCGCGGGTGTCGGCGTGGGGTCACCCGAGACATGGCTCGAGGGTGACCTAGAGGGTGGCGAGGCAGCGCCCGAGCCGAGCTCAAGGGCGCGGCGGAGGACGACGAGGCGGTGCCCGAGTCCGAGCTCGAGGGCACGCGTAGCCGGCGGACCTGCCGGGGCAGGGGGTCGACGCCGGGGACCATCAGTGGGCGAAGGAGGAGTGGCGACCACCTGTCTCTGTGCAAAAGGAAAGCAATGCTCATCAAAGTACACGTGCCGGGAGGTGAAGACGCGGTGAGAAACCGGTTCATAGCAGCGGTAGCCTTTGGTGTTAGCCGGGTAACCGAGGAAAACACATGGAACGAAACGAGGGGCGAGTTTATGAGGAGTGGTGGCGGCGATACTAGGATAACAACGACAACCGAAAATCCGAAGACCGTCGTAGGATGGAGGGGAACCGTAAAGGAGGTGATGAGGTGCATAGTTCCAGCGGGGACGACACGGACGAAGGTTGACAAGTAGGGTGGCGGTGGCTAAGGCATCAGGCCAAAAGGTGGGGGAGAACATGGCTGTGGAATAGGAGTGTGCGGATACAGTCGTTGAGGGTGCGGAGGATACGCTCGGCGCGACCGTTTTGTTGGGACGTGTATGGACAGGTTAGACGGAAAATAGTGCCGTGAGAGGAGAGTAGGGTGCGGACGGCGACATTGTCAAACTCTTTTCCGTTGTCAGTTTGTAGGGCGTCGATGGGGCGACCGAACTGGGTGAAAACATAGGCGTAGAAGGTTGTGAGAGTGGTGGCGACATCAGACTTTTTACGGAGGGGAAACATCCACACAAAATGAGAAAAATCATCAAGAATAACTAGGTAATAAAGAAGACCAGAATTACTTGGGATAGGAGAGGTCCATACATCACTATGAATTAACTCAAAAGGAAAAGACACAATTGTGGAAGACTGACTAAATGGAAGACGAACGTGTTTACCAAGACGACACGCTTCGCAACTATGTGAAGACTGTTTAGTAGATGAAAACGAAAAACCCCTCATTATTTGGTGAAGCGTGTTGGCACTCGGGATGTCCAAGACGAGCATGCCAAAGATCAACGCCTGCGGAGAGAGCACGAGGTGCGGCGCCGGGGGTGGAAGGCGACATCACCGGATACAAATCGCCGGGGCTCTCACATCGATGGAGGACCATCCGGGTGCGGGCGTCCTTAACGAGAAAAACCAAAAGCGTCAAATTCAACAGATCACGAGTTGTCACGAGAAAGAGTTTTAACGGAGACTAAATTCTGAATAAGCTGGGGAGACACAAGGACATTATTAAGAGACGAGTGGTTTAGAAGTAGAAGGAAAATTAGCAGAACCAATGTGAGAAATAGGAAGACCGGCACCGTTACCGACAATGATGCGAGACTCGGTGGAAGTGGGAAAGAAATGGGAAAGGTTACCCGGGTGAGCGGCCATGTGAGACGAGGCGCCCGTGTCCATAAACCAGTTGCCGTCACCGGCGTAAGAGCCAGGTGCGGGCGCCTGCTGGAGTGCCGCGAAGAGCGTCGGGTCCCATGCGGGCTGCTGCGGCGCGTAGGGTGGTGGCCCGACGTGGTAGGCCGGGGCGTAGGGCGGCGGCGTGGCGGTGAAGGCCGGGGCGTAGGGCGGTGTCGCGGTGACCCCCGTCCATGGGTTGTAGGCGAAGGAGTTGCTGCCGTTGGAGACCGACAACATGACGACGCGCGCGCGGGGGACGACGACGGCGCGGGGGTTGGAGAAGGAGGCGCGGCGACGACGACGCGGGGGACGGCGACGGCGCGAGGGTTGGGGAGGGAGGTGCGGCGACTGCAGGTGCAGCAGCGGCGCGGCGTGAGAAGGATCACACGCGACGGCGGCACAAGGACGGCGGCGCTAGGGTTGGAGGGTGGGGCGGCACGCGCGGGGGAGAGGGAGGGCGCGGCGGCTAGGTTAGGAACGGTAGGTGTCTGATACCATGTAGAAAGGGATGCAACTCACAATGTATTGATTGGGTGCATATGGCGTTACATATATAGGCCACGTCCTCGACTATACAAGGAAGGAGGCGGACCCAATAATAAATACAAAGATATGTATCGCTATACATAACTACAGAAGATACACATCCGGATATACAAGGATATGTATCTCAACACGAATAAACTTCTCTTCTAGGAGTTCTCTTGGCCGAGGAAGGCGACCTCGGGAGAAGGAGATTTTGACATGATCATTTGTTTACTGGAGTCTTACCGGCGCCCTGCGTGAGCGTGCAGCGCAAGTCCAGCTGAGGTGAAGTAGAGGTTGTGGGGCGTGTGATCGGGGTTTCAGGCGTTGGCGAACCACGTGTCCGTGATGATTTACCGTGCATGTGGGAGTACAAAGTCAGCGTCGATTTAGCTTACATTTTTCCACTGCGATAGATTCATGTTAACGATGGAGCATTTTCATATAATGTCTGGTGTCACATTTTTAGGATGGACAATAATACCTCCACGTCACAAGGAAAACGCAACTAACAAAACAACACATCCTATTAGGCGTGGATAACAAACAACTCCACACCATTAGACGTAGCTGTTCAAAATTTCAAATGACACAACAAACACCTACTATTTCTCAACTAACACATCTTTATCCTAAGAGGAGAAATACCAGCCCGTGGATAACAAACAACTCCACACCATTAGGCGTAGCTTTTCAAAATTTCAAATGGCACAACAAACACCTACTATTTCTCAACTAACACACCATCAAAAAATGGCACTGTCGTCTTCATCACGCTGACCACAACCAGGGTTGCTGTTGACCGTCGTCTTAATCGCGCTGACCAAAGTCGCTGTCAGCCCTCTTCTTCATCTCTGTGATGACCCAGCGTACCACTGCATGGTGTAGTACACAAGTCGTTGACATAACACAAGTGAAACACCGTTCCACTCATATTACATCTCTCAGAGTGGTACAACAGAAACATATGCGAGTCCAAGGTATGTCTATAGAAGTACACACGAGCTGTTTACATAAGATCAACACAACCTCCTACTTTACAGTGAGGTAAAACTTCAAATAAAGCTCCAGAAGAACGACTCGTAGTCTATCTTATTGCTAACTCAAGATTATGTGCTACTTGGCTTGCTATAGAAATCTAGCTACTTAGGTGCTAGGATTAGGGAAAGGTTCCCTTCTATTACTAGTCTAGGTTTCCATAATAGCTGATGCAGAAGTTGACTCCATTGACTTCTTTGATTGGATTCTTCATCTTGTTGCAGTTGACTCCTTTGTCTTCGAGTTCCACGGTAGTTTCTCCTTCGGTGCATTGCTCTAAGAAGGGGGTTCAAACGAGATAGAATGAGTACGAGCGTACTCAGCAAGTTCATATTAGGAAATAGGTGTATCATGCACTAGCTACAGCCATAGACCAGAAAGTCATAGGCGAATGCAAGTTTTCATAAACATTTCTTCAAAAGGTTTATTTTATTCTGAAAACTATGCCCGTCGGTCTTCACGGAGTTGACTAGAACTTCATGGAGTTCCTTTCCTGCCGCGTTCGCGGTTCCCTTCCGGAACAGGGAGTGACGAGTCACAATTCTTGATACCCTCTGCGAGAGGTGCGTTACTTTTCCCATAAGAGACCTTATCCTTGTTGCCAACCGGGCACGTGATTCCGTCCACACTTCCTTGGTGTGGGGCCCAGTATAAGATCCAAGCCAATCACTGCCTTCTCCGCGACCCCGCAGACCCACCCTTTTGTAAGTCTGTCCTCTCCTATATCTATGGGTAGACCGACCCAGGCCTTTGTTCTCACCTTTACCATTACGGTAGACCGTTCCGAACAACTCATGTGCCCTGTCCTATACACCATAGATAGACTGATCCGGACAACCCTTACAATCCTTCATAGACCAATAATAAGTTTACCCTCTCCTGTATCTAATGGTAGACCGTGCGGGACCACATGTCCCCACCTTTACCAAAGATAGACCGATACGGGCAACCCCTATTACCGGTCCGTTGGCATGCGAGAGGGAAAAGATACAGCTGACTTCCCAGAGCCATTATAGATCTTATGGTTAACGCGATATGTACGGCGCTAGAATCACTGGACGGCATTGGTACTTAGTCCTAGATGAATAGTACCCTTGCAATGGAACCTCCACCATAAACACATACCATGGTTCCATTGCCCACCACATAGTCATATTCATAATTGTAAAATAATATTTTGCTTTTCAATGCAAGAGTGATAAGTATAGTACTTTGCATATAATTTGATAAAAATAATCAAATGACATGAGCAAGCGATGAACTTGCCTTTCTTGATTGCAAGATTATGCGAGGCAAAAGCTTCGATACGTGATAACTCCAAATGCTGAAATACCATCATCGTCCGGTAAGGACAATGTTTAAAGAACTGGCAAAGATGCTATAATGCATAATATGAGATGCAATCGTCCCGAGCGTAACCTAACCTCGATGATTTAGGATCTATGAGTTGTAAAGATTTCTTTAGGGTTGGTTGCACTTTTAGAATGGTTCTCAAACAAGGTTCTTATTAGGGTTTGGTTATATTAGCATCATAACCAAGTGATATAAGGCATCATAACAATCATATACATAAAGAATAGTGGTGGAATAATATATAAAGAACAGTTGTCAATTTTAAGTTCTACAGAACATGGTTGATGATTACTTGTATTATACTTCAAAAGAATAACTTTTGAAGAACATGTTAATTAAGAATTAATGAGTATTTCAAAGAAGGATTGGGGCTTCTAAGGTTTGATTAACATTTGTACTTCAAAAGAATAACTTTTGAAGAACAGGTTAAATAAGAACAAGAACTACTATACATAGGAGCTATGGCTTTCTAGGGTTTACTATGGAATTCATTTAGTTCTCTAACAAGAACTAGTTAGGTTCTTTAAGTATAATGGTTTTATATATGTAGCAAGTATTGGTAGGTTTATTGCTATGGTTTCTTCTAAGCATCATATCAAAGGATGGTTATCAAGATGGTTTTATAAATTAGCTATTAGGGTTTACGATGGCTTCACAATTGCTTTACTAAATAATCTCTAATGGTTCTAAGTTAAGTGACTTATCATTTCTTAAGTAGGGTTTAGTTGAATAGGAGCATGTGATGTGAATTGCTACACAAGGTTGATACTAGGATTTATCATTATGGTTTATTTAGGGTTTAATGATTGAGGTTGATCTTAATGGTATGGTATATAGGAGTGGTGATCAATGGTATTAATTCAATTAACAAGTTAGGGTTTCTACCTAGGTGATATTAGTGGATCATATAGGTTTTAATTAAGAATAGGAACATGAAATGATAATCTCATGTGACTTGGTTTTATGCTAGTGGATCCTAAGCATGTATTGGCTACTTATCAAGGTTCTACAATTAAAGTTGAAGTTCACATGATCAGATGTGATAAGCAACTAGGGTTTTAGAGTTACTACTAAAGTGTAGTGATCACATGGGTTAAATCCTTAGGGTTTTAGGTTTGCAACTACTATGGATGAACACATGAAATAATGAGATCAATGTCTTACTTAAATTGAAACTAAGGTGTCTAAATTATGGCACAACTCCTAAAATGATAATTGGTAATAGAGTTGTGGTTACTAATTACTTTGAATCACAATTAGTAATGGTTTAACATTTTATTAAATTTTGACAAGATTTAATAATTAGAGTAACTCTTATTTAGGTTTAATTGAGAATTAGGGTTTAACAATTGTTATTAGGTTTAAAGTATTTAACTTGTTAACTTAAGAATGTTTAAGTAAATAAGTTTTGATTTACCAAGATAATATTGGCTTATAATATTTTCTTGAGTTATTACTATTTAAAGAAAATAGAAAATAGTAATTTGCAATTAGGGTTTATGAATTACCACTAATAATTAAGTTAATGCAAATATGGTAAATAAAATTAATCTTAACATTTTACTTAGTTACTGAATAGTTAAATTTTAATTTTTACACTTAACAATTTATTGAATTCAAATTGTATTTTAAATAATTGAAATGGCATAATTAATAAGGTTAAAAATAAGTGAAATTTTATTTTGACACACATTTTTGTTTTATATTTTATTTGAATAGAGTTTATTTTTGTGAGCATTTTGATATATTATTCATATTTTTGTGAGTTGAAATGAATTTAATCTATTTCTGTAAAGTTTCTGCTATTTTCTGGAATTTAAATTAAAGTGAAAATACTAAACGTACCGGTTCGGTTCTAACCCGCAGAGACTGACTCGTGGGGCCAATGGACACGTAGGCTGCCAGCTGGGCTTGGACCAGTCAAAACGGACTGAGGTCGTTGACCTCACCGACGTTTAAACGCCGGCGGCCGGAGCATGGTGGCGCCGCCGCTACGGGCACCCCCAGATGCATGGTTGCTATCAAAAGAACGAGAAGAACGAAACAAAGCTACTGGTGGTGATGGTTTGTGCGGGGACTCACCGGAACTTCGTCGGAAACCATGTCCCGCGGCGGTGCACTCCGGCGAGGTGGCTAATCGGAGCTACGGACGTCGATAGGATGCGGGAGTATGCTCTACAGACGCGGAATCTCACCGTGAAGCTCAAGGTGTAGTCGGCTCCGGCGATGGTTGACGGAGACGACGGCGATTGGCGATCTCCGGCGAACCCGACGGAAAAGGAACGATCAAATTCGTCCGGCTCCGAGCTCCCTTGACGATTGCTTGCACCCGGAGGCTCCTCTTGACGATGCGCTTCCAACGAACCACCGCACGGAGCTTGGGGTGGTCTCCTCCGTCGAACTCGTCCACGACGCCGGCGACGGTAAACAGAGAATGGTGAGAGATAGAGGGCGTCTGAGAGAGAATGGTTGGGCAGCGAGGTATTAGGGTTTCCTGGAGAAGCTCTGGGCCTATTTATAGAGCTTGGCGAGGGTAAATGAGGAAGTTCACCGCCGGCGACGGCCGAGATGTGGCGGTGACAATGGTACTGTAAACGAGCACGAATCGGGATGCTTTTGGATAGGCTCGGACGCGAAAGGAGTTGGGTGCAGTTCTGAGAAGTCTGACGACGTCCAGGGCATCCTTATCATCGTCGAGGGACGTGGCCGGCGAGCTCGTCGCGCTGTCGACGTTGAGGAAGAAGACGATGCTCCTTTTCTTCCTCAACGAAGCGTTACGGTGGCATTGGGTCGTTTCCTCGGTGGGCTGGGCTGGTCTTGGGCTCGGTTGGCGTGGTGGTGATGGGCTGCTGCAGACTTGGGCTGCTGCGGCCTGCTTCGGTGGACAGGTAAAGTTTTCCCTCTCTTTTTTCCTTTTTAAATTTTTCTGTTTTATTTTCTGGTTTGAATTTACTATTTGATTTCAAATTTGAACTCTATCTTATTTTGCAGGTCCTAAATTATTTGAATCTTAATAGAACTTGATAGTACTACTTGCTGCATATTTGTTTTGTTCAAACAAATATTTAATATTTGATTATATTGATGCTTTGGTGAAGTATAAATAAAGTAGATATGGTTTAATGGTTTATCTCAATTCTTTTAAATTTGGGAACCAAACCTATTTTGAATGATTTGAAGTTTATAACCAGTGCATAGTAAACATGTCATTAAGTTTTGTTATTACTTAACAATAGTGAGGTTCACATATCAATTAATTATGGCTAGTATTTTATGTAGTGGTGAAATTGAGGATGGAAATGTGATCATGATTTTATGTGGAGAATATTTCTAGGGTTTAAGAAAATGGTTGGATAAACACTATATTCACTAACCTTGCTTAGCAAATTCTGGCTTGAACTTGTTAATATAATTCCCAAGCTTATCATTGTTCACTTTACTACTTCAATAACATTTTAAGCTTAGGTATATATGGCTTAATTTATACTTGTGATACATGATACACAAGTTAAGACAATATTTCATGTGGAATTGATTCCATATGACAAGATTTATGGTTTCTGGAAATATTTCACTATTTGAAGTATGTAATAGGCATGAGGTATGGCAGGGTTGTAATTATAATCCAAGTTAATCCATGGGTTGGAATTCAAATGTAGTTTAGGGTTTAAGTAGTGATCACCAATGTGATACACCACTAGGATTAGGTATGAGCATAAGCTTGGTTATGTTCAATTGGCTAGGGTTATTCTCCTTACTTAGGTGGAATTGTTGTATCAAGGTAATGCTAGGTTTGTCTCAAGTGTTTGGATAGGCAAGGTTTGGATACCATATCCATACTACTCTATACAAGGCATGAGTATTGGTCTGGATTAACTACTATTGATATATTTATCATTTCATGTGATAGATTAGATCTATGGATCACATATATATTTTTAACTTATCATCTTAATTTACAAAGTAAAATCATGCATTAGACATGATCCACTTAATCCTCACTAGTCTCTCTTCTTTAATACTTCTCTCAACACACTCACTTAGATTTCTTAAGGTTTATGATCATCACCCAATTTGTAATGATCAAAGTATTAGCCTCATAATAATTCATTAGTAAATCATGGTTCTCTCTCCAAGATCAAGTATAAGTCCATATACTTGAGTATACCTCTTTAGGTTGAGCTCTTCTGAATAGGTAGGGTTCTCTAGAGTTTATGATCATTACCAAGGTGTAATGATCACAACACTTGCCTCTCTATAATTACTAGAAGAATAGGTTCTTACTTACTATCAAGTTTTAGCTAGGTCAAATAGGGTTTAATACTTTACTTATACTTATTATAACATTGGTTAGTATCAACAATTACCTCCCTTGGACAAGGTTTAAATATTTAGCTAGGTTCTATTTAATGGATGATATAAGCATATTGATGATTCTCTCCTTTCTCTAAGGTTTAATGGAATGAGTTGGGAAATAAGATTGGAATGGTCAAGGTTAATGAAGAATGAATATGATTGTCCTTGACATGGTTCAAGTATTGTAGTGGAAAAGATATACCATGTGACTCATGGTAGGAACATTTATCTAGTAGAAGACATGGATAAGATAAGTAAAGAATAGTTTCTTAATTAATTGTGTTCTTTGATTTATGGTTGAATAATTATTCATGTGTTGTTGTAAGGAATGGCATGTTGAGATCTTTTATAAGATCTTGTAATTGAACCTTACTTAAGGTGTTGCTTGTTGTAATTCTACTACTATTTGATCTAGCCCATAGATCAAATCATCTCTACCCAAAACAAGGTTTTAGCAAAGATCACGGTGAAGTTTATAGCGCTTGACTTGATGATCTACTTCGGTTCCAGCAAGTCAAGTGAAACTTCGATTCATTGTGGTAAGTTTTATTTGAAAGCGCGAAAATTTCCTGGATTTTCTATGCATGAATGCAATGCACACTTTGGTGTTCTCTCATTTTGTAGCCTCTAAACCTGGGATATTACAGCCTCTCCCCCTTAAACTGAACTTCGTCCCGAAGTTCGAACGCTCTCAGGTTTCGGAATGTGGAACGAACTTGAATAGATCACCATCCTTCAACTCCATGGTGATCACACTAGATATAGTTGAATATATCCCTTGTCCGGATCCTTCGGAAGTCTTCCGATGTACGGCAATCGATACTTTCTTCAATTCTCTGATTTCTTCCAACACTCTAAGCTTATAGGCTTACTCTCCAAAGATTCTTGAATTAGGACATCTTATTGTGTTACTGGCTTTTACTAATGGTTGTGGTGACATCTTCCTTTTTGGGTACTTAAAACTTGGTTCTATCAGCTGCGATAATCCAGCTGCGATGTAATATGGCACTATGGTGTACCAGCTGCGATGTCCAAACCTTAATTCTAAAAGATTCATTTAAGGTAGGGTATTGTTTTCCCTTACTACTATAACGAAAGTAATGGTACTTGGTAAGATATTTACAATAGGCATGATCCTAGTGGTTTATTACTACGAATGGATTAGACTCATTTAGTCCATCCAATCATGGCTTCTAGTTTGTACTAGCTATCCTCTTTTTGGTTTCTTTAGGTTCCAAGAAAGGAATCTTTCTACTAGGCTTATGTTTTAGTATGGTCAAACTTCTTCGTATAGTATCTTCTTAAGCTTGGATTGTCCTCCGACATTTTCTTCATCCAACTTCATCATATTAAACTTACTTGAGTTCTCTGGTTTCGAGTAATCACAATTACCCACTCAAGTTAAGGTCTAACCTTTACTTCATCGAGATATGAACCTCGGCTTCTGGTCTGACAACCTCCTGAGAGTACTATTATATGGATACTTCCACCAATCTTATGAAAATAGGATCGGACTTCCTCTCAGTTCAGACCTTCTTCTTGGTCCGTCATACTCCAAATATTATATCTTAATACTTCTCATTCAGCCTTCCTCTCCCCCTTGGAGTTTACTAATGATCTTCCAACTTCCTTTCTTCTAATCATTAAACTCCAAGGTTAGGTAGTTGGTTTAAGTCTGGTTTATATTTTGTACCTATCTAAAGTCTCACGAGGAATTCTTTGCGGTGTATCCACACAGTTGTGGATATCCGATGCGAATCCTCCAACTAAATCTTTACCAGCTATGGAATACCAGCTGTAAAATACTAGCTGCGGAATCCTCTTTTCTTTTAGGGTAAAGAAATGTTCGAGTTGTGGGCTATACGGGTACCATTTGCGAGACTACCTAGTACCAGATGTGGCTTATTGGATACCAGCTGTAGCTATGCTATGGTTCTAGTCAACATCTACTTACCAATTGCGGCTACTTACCTAGTTTTAGTTAAGATATACCTCACTTCACATACTTTCTCTTCATGATTATCCTATCTCAGCTACGGTCTTATTATACCAGCTGCGACTTCACTTGTCTATTTTCCTTCTTCCAGGATTTGTTTTGCAAGAAAACCACTTGTTGACACTATGAAAATAGTATCGTAAGGGACTCTACTTGCAATCCCTTCTTCCATAATGAATATGGCTCCACTTCTACTGCTCCATATTCACTATTTTTCTCACTTCCATGATACTTACATGTTGAATTACTCCTTGATTAAGGATAGAAGTGAGTTTTAATTGGTCCTTCCTTTAGAGTATTGTGGTTGCTTCCCACAACTTGACTTCTTTCTTCCAGTGAACCTTCATCTTGTCTTCCAAGATCTTCAGAATTCGTCACTTCCTCACACGAATACCTTTACCCTCTAGACCAATAACATCAAGTAAGAGCTTGATATTGCAACATGCATTTGCATATCAAAGTCAAACTTCATGTATGGATCTAGTCAATCAATGAAAATCCAATAAAATCCAAAAAGATCCAGCTTTGTGCTTATAATACACATCCTTATATGCCTGAATACAACAGTTGGGTAAGACACCCCTAAACATCAGGACCAGATGTGTAGTATATAACACCACATTACATAGGTTTAGGTCGTGATACTTAGCACGAATACGTGAATTTCTACTATTTGTCTCAACATTTATCTTAATTGCACATTTGCAATGAGACAACTTGAAACAAAATGGCCTGGGATAGTTGAAGTTAACCTAGTTTTCTTTGGAAGTACTAACAAAATAGTATACCATATATATGTGCTATTGAGGACTACTTCCTATAATAAAATTAGTTCTAACATGTCTACTCTAAACACATGATTGTTTAGAATATACCACCTATAACTCTAGGATTTCTCTATGTGATATGCTCTAAATAAGCCTTCTTTAAATTAAGGACTATGGTTCTAACATACTTGGTACAGTTATTAGGATTTTAAGGCCTAAGCTTTCGAACTATTCCCTAAATCCTACTCCGTATCATCCTTTTGTTATCGTACTTATGATGTTCTACTCCATCATACCATGATTCCCAAGTGAATCATATATGAGTTCCTAGTTTATTATTGAAAGTAGACTCATGTAACTCCTATCACTCTTCCTTACCTCCTATGATTGACTCATCATAGACATATACTACCTTATATAACTTATCTACATTACTTAACATCTGTCATTTGACATTTTAAATGACTCTTACTTAACCATAACTTGCATTGGTATACTTCTTCCAATAGGATATCTTCCTTGTGGTTGTATCCTCTCTTTGGACTACCATGTATTGTATACCAACCGTGGTCTACTACCACCCATTATATTAAGCTTCAATGGTGTTCTAGTTATTTGGAATGAAGCAAGATAACTAACTAACCTTATTTAAGAAATATAGATAAGAAAGATTGACTCAAGTGTGTCGGGATTATTCTCAAGTGAATACCCATCTCAAGTCAAAATAATAGTTGGTTTAACTAAGACAACTTCCTATAGACACTACCAAACCTATAGGTCTCCTTTAAAGGGTTTTAATCCTAAGGTCAAAGCATTTGCTCGATACCAGCTGTGATGACCCAGCGTACCACTTGCATGGTGTAGTACACAAGTCGTTGACATAACACAAGTGAAACACCGTTCCACTCATATTACATCTCTCGAGTGGTACAACGAAACATATGCGAGTCCAAGGTATGTCTATAGAAGTACACACGAGCTGTTTACATAAGATCAACACAACCTCCTACTTTACAGTGAGGTAAAACTTCAAATAAAGCTCCAGAAGAACGACTCGTAGTCTATCTTATTGCTAACTCAAGATTATGTGCTACTTGGCTTGCTATAGAAATCTAGCTACTTAGGTGCTAGGATTAGGGAAAGGTTCCCTTCTATTACTAGTCTAGGTTTCCATAATAGCTGATGCGAAGTTGACTCCATTGACTTCTTTGATTGGATTCTTCATCTTGTTGCAGTTGACTCCTTTGTCTTCGAGTTCCACGGTAGTTTCTCCTTCGGTGCATTGCTCTAAGAAGGGGGTTCAAACGAGATAGAATGAGTACGAGCGTACTCGGCAAGTTCATATTAGGAAATAGGTGTATCATGCACTAGCTACAGCCATAGACCGAGAAAGTCATAGGCGAATGCAAGTTTTCATAAACATTTCTTCAAAAGGTTTATTTTATTCTGAAAACTATGCCCGTCGGTCTTCACGAGTTGACTAGAACTTCATGGAGTTCCTTTCTGCCGCGTTCGCAGATTCCCTTCCGGAACAGGGAGTGACAGTCACAATTCTTGATACCCTCTGCGGAGGTGCGTTACTTTTCCCATAAGAGACCTTATCCTTGTTGCCAACCGGGCACGTGATTCCGTCCACACCTCCTTGGTGTGGGGCCCGGTATAAGATCCAAGCCAATCACTGCCTTCTCCGCGACCCCGCAGACCCACCCTTTTGTAAGTCTGTCCTCTCCTATATCTATGGGTAGACCGACCCAGGCCTTTGTTCTCACCTTTACCATTACGGTAGACCGTTCCGAACAACTCATGTGCCCTGTCCTATACACCATAGATAGACCGATCCGGACAACCCTTACAATCCTTCATAGACCAATAATAAGTTTACCCTCTCCTGTATCTAATGGTAGACCGTGCGGGACCACATGTCCCCACCTTTACCAAAGATAGACCGATACGGGCAACCCCTATTACCAGTCCGTTGGCATGCGAGAGGAAAAGATACGACTGACTTCCCCGAGCCATTATAGATCTTATGGTTAACGCGATATGTACGGCGCTAGAATCAGCTGGACCGGCATTGGTACTTAGTCCTAGATGAATAGTACCCTTGCAATGGAACCTCCACCATAAACACATACCATGGTTCCATTGCCCACCACATAGTCATATTCATAATTGTAAAATAATATTTTGCTTTTCAATGCAAGAGTGATAAGTATAGTACTTTGCATATAATTTGATAAAAATAATCAAATGACATGAGCAAGCGATGAACTTGCCTTTCTTGACTGCAAGATTATGCGGGCAAAAGCTTCGATACGTGATAACTCCAAATGCTGAAATACCATCATCGTCCGGTAAGGACAATGTTTAAAGAAGCTGGCAAAGATGCTATAATGCATAATATGAGATGCAATCGTCCCGAGCGTAACCTAACCTCGATGATTTAGGATCTATGAGTTGTAAAGATTTCTTTAGGGTTGGTTGCACTTTTAGAATGGTTCTCAAACAAGGTTCTTATTAGGGTTTGGTTATATTAGCATCATAACCAAGTGATATAAGGCATCATAACAATCATATACATAAAGAATAGTGGTGGAATAATATATAAAGAGCAAGTTGTCAATTTTAAGTTCTACGGAACATGGTTGATGATTACTTGTATTATACTTCAAAAGAATAACTTTTGAAGAACATGTTAATTAAGAATTAATGAGTATTTCAAAGAAGGATTGGGGCTTCTAAGGTTTGATTAACATTTGTACTTCAAAAGAATAACTTTTGAAGAACAGGTTAAATAAGAACAAGAACTACTATACATAGGAGCTATGGCTTTCTAGGGTTTACTATTGGAATTCATTTAGTTTCTCTAATAAGAACTAGTTAGGTTCTTTAAGTATAATGGTTTTATATATGTAGCAAGTATTGGTAGGTTTATTGCTATGGTTGCTTCTAAGCATCATATCAAAGGATTGGTTATCAAGATGGTTTTATAAATTGAGCTATTAGGGTTTACGATGGCTTCACAATTGCTTTACTAAATAATCTCTAATGGCTTCTAAGTTAAGTGACTTATCAATTTCTTAAGTAGGGTTTAGTTGAATAGGAGCATGTGATGTGAATTGCTACACAAGGTTGATACTAGGATTTATCATTATGGTTTATTTAGGGTTTAATGATTGAGGTTGATCTTAATGGTATGGTATATAGGAGTAGTGATCAATGGTATTAATTCATATGGTAACAAGTTAGGGTTTCTACCTAGGTGATATTAGTGAATCATATAGGTTTTAATTAAGAATAGGAACATGAAATGATAATCTCATGTGACTTGGTTTTATGCTAGTGGATCCTAAGCATGTATTATTGGCTACTTATCAAGGTTCTACAATTAAAGTTGAAGTCTCACATGATCTGCATGTGATATAGCAACTAGGGTTTTAGAGTTACTACTAAAGTGTAGTGATCACATGGGTTAAATCCTTAGGGTTTTAGGTTTGCAACTACTATGGATGAACACATGAAATAATGAGATCAATGTCTTACTTAAATTGAAACTAAGGTGTCTAAATTATGGCACAACTCCTAAAATGATAATTGGTAATAGAGTTGTGGTTACTAATTACTTTGAATCAAAATTAGTAATGGTTTAACATTTTATTAAATTTTGACAAGATTTAATAATTAGAGTAACTCTTATTTAGGTTTAATTGAGAATTAGGGTTTAACAATTGTTATTAGGTTTTAAAGTATTTAACTTGTTAACTTAAGAATGTTTAAGTAAATAAGTTTTGATTTACTAAAATAATATTGACTTAAAATATTTTCTTGAGTTATTACTATTTAAAGAAAATAGAAAATAGTAATTTGCAAATTAGGGTTTATGAATTACCACTAATAATTAAATTAATGCAAATATGATAAATAAAATTAATCTTAACATTTTACTTAGTTACTGAATAGTTAAATTTTAATTTTTACAACTTAACTAATTTATTGAATTCAAATTGTATTTTAAATAATTGAAATGGCATAATTAATAAGGTTAAAAATAAGTGAAATTTTATTTTGACACACATTTTTGTTTTATATTTTATTTGAATAGAGTTTATTTTTGTGAGCATTTTGATATATTATTCATATTTTTCTGAGTTGAAATGAATTTAATCTATGATTCTGCAAAGTTTACGACTATTTTCCGGAATTTGAAATTAAAGTGAAAATACTAAACGATACCGGTTCGGTTCTAGCCCGAGAGACCGACTCGTGGGGCCAATGGACTACGTCAGGCTGCCACGCGGGCTTGGACCGATCAACAACGGACCGAGGTCGTTGACCTCACGTCGACGCTTACCAGCGCCGGCCGGCCGGTCGAAGCACGGTGGCGCCGCCGCTACGGGCACCCCGGGATGCATGGTTGCTATCTAAACGACCGCTATGAAGTAACGAAACAAAGCTACTGGTGGTGATGGTTTGTGCGGGGACTCACCGGAACTTCGTCGGAGAAGCCATGTCCGCGGCGGTGCACTCCGGCGAGGTGGCTAACTCGGAGCTACGGGACGATCGACTAGGATGCGGGAGTATGGCTCTACAGATGCGGAATCTCACCGTGAAGCTCGATGGCGTGGTCGGCGCCGGCGATGGCTGACCGGAGACGAGCGGCGATTCGCCATCTGCCGGCGAAGCCCGACGGAAAGGGATCGATCGAAATTCGTCCGGCTCAGGAAGCTCCCTGGACGATTGCTTGCACCCGGAGGCTCCTGCTTGACCGATGCGCTTCCAACGAACCACCGCACGGACTTGGGGTGGTCTCCTCCGTCGAACTCGTCCACGACGCCGGCGTCGGTGATGCTTGTAGAATGGTGAGAGATAGAAGGCGTGCGAGAGAGAATGGTTGGGCGGATGAGGTCATTAGGGATTCCTGGAGAAGCTTTCGGGCCTATTTATAGAGCTTGGCGAGGGTAAATGAGGTAGCTTCGACACGACGACGGCAACGGTGAAGATGTGGCGGTGACAGATGAGTTTGTCAGCGAGCACGAATCGGGATGCTTTTGGATAGGCTCGGACGCGAAAGGACATTGGGTGCGAGTTCGAGAAGCTTCGACGACGTCCGGGGCATCCTTATCATCGTCGAGGGATCGTGGCCGACGCGGCTCAGCTCGCGTCGTCGACGTTGAGGAAGACGACGATGCTCCTTTTCCTCCTCGCACGATTCGTTACAGCGGCCCAATCGGTAAGTCGTTTCCTCGGTGGGCCGGGCTGGTCTTGGGCTCGGTTGGACGTGGTGGTGATGGGCCTGCGGACTTGGGCTCTGCGGCTGCTCGTGGACGGTAAGTTTTCCCTCTCTTTTTCCTATTTCAAATTTTATTCTGTTTTTTTTTTCTGGTTTGAATTTACTATTTGATTTCAAATTTGAACTCTATCTTATTTTGCAGGTCCTAAATTATTTGAATCTTAATAGAACTTGATAGTACTACTTGCTGCATATTTGTTTTGTTCAAACAAATATTTAATATTTGATTATATTGATGCTTTGGTGAAGTATAAATAAAGTAGATATGGTTTAATGGTTTATCTCAATTCTTTTAAATTTGGGAACCAAACCTATTTTGAATGATTTGAAGTTTATAACCGGTGCATAGTAAACATGTCATTAAGTTTTGTTATTACTTAACAATAGTGAGGTTCACATATCAATTAATTATGGCTAGTATTTTATGTAGTGGTGAAATTGAGGATGGAAATGTGATCATGATTTTATGTGGAGAATTATTTCTAGGGTTTAAGAAAATGGTTGGATAAACACTATATTCACTAACCTTGCTTAGCAAATTCTGGCTTGAACTTGTTAATATAATTCCCAAGCTTATCATTGTTCACTTTACTACTTCAATAACATTTTAAGCTTAGGTATATATGGCTTAATTTATACTTGTGATACATGATACACAAGTTAAGACAATATTTCATGTGGAATTGATTCCATATGACAAGATTTATGGTTTCTGGAAATATTTCACTATTTGAAGTATGTAATAGGCATGAGGTATGGCAGGGTTGTAATTATAATCCAAGTTAATCCATGGGTTGGAATTCAAATGTAGTTTAGGGTTTAAGTAGTGATCACCAATGTGATACACCACTAGGATTAGGTATGAGCATAAGCTTGGTTATGTTCAATTGGCTAGGGTTATTCTCCTTACTTAGGTGGAATTGTTGTATCAAGGTAATGCTAGGTTTGTCTCAAGTGTTTGGATAGGCAAGGTTTGGATACCATATCCATACTACTCTATACAAGGCATGAGTATTGGTCTGGATTAACTACTATTGATATATTTATCATTTCATGTGATAGATTAGATCTATGGATCACATATATATTTTTAACTTATCATCTTAATTTACAAAGTAAAATCATGCATTAGACATGATCCACTTAATCCTCACTAGTCTCTCTTCTTTAATACTTCTCTCAACACACTCACTTAGATTTCTTAAGGTTTATGATCATCACCCAATTTGTAATGATCAAAGTATTAGCCTCATAATAATTCATTAGTAAATCATGGTTCTCTCTCCAAGATCAAGTATAAGTCCATATACTTGAGTATACCTCTTTAGGTTGAGCTCTTCCGAATAGGTAGGGTTCTCTAGAGTTTATGATCATTACCAAGGTGTAATGATCACAACACTTGCCTCTCTATAATTACTAGAAGAATAGGTTCTTACTTACTATCAAGTTTTAGCTAGGTCAAATAGGGTTTAATACTTTACTTATACTTATTATAACATTGGTTAGTATCAACAATTACCTCCCTTGGACAAGGTTTAAATATTTAGCTAGGTTCTATTTAATGGATGATATAAGCATATTGATGATTCTCTCCTTTCTCTAAGGTTTAATGGAATGAGTTGGGAAATAAGATTGGAATGGTCAAGGTTAATGAAGAATGAATATGATTGTCCTTGACATGGTTCAAGTATTGTAGTGGAAAAGATATACCATGTGACTCATGGTAGGAACATTTATCTAGTAGAAGACATGGATAAGATAAGTAAAGAATAGTTTCTTAATTAATTGTGTTCTTTGATTTATGGTTGAATAATTATTCATGTGTTGTTGTAAGGAATGGCATGTTGAGATCTTTTATAAGATCTTGTAATTGAACCTTACTTAAGGTGTTGCTTGTTGTAATTCTACTACTATTTGATCTAGCCCATAGATCAAATCATCTCTACCCAAAACAAGGTTTTAGCAAAGATCACAGTGAAGTTTATAGCGCTTGACTTGATGATCTACTTCAGTTCCGAGCAAGTCAAGTGAAACTTCGATTATCGTGGTAAGTTTTATTTGAAAGCGCGAAAATTTCCCGGATTTTCTATGCATGAATGCAATGCACACTTTGGTGTTCTCTCATTTTGTAGCCT
>NC_061514.1:347501865-347699506 GCF_022539505.1 Lolium rigidum | reverse complement strand
GATGGTATTGATGTGTATTATTCCTCCTACATATGCATGATGGTGATAGTGTGCATGCTATGTTAGTTCTTGGTGTAATTATGTTGATCTATCTTGCACTCTAAGGTTATTTAAATATGAACATTGCATTGTGGAGCTTGTTAACTCCGGCATTGAGGGTTCGTGTAATCCTACGCAATGTGTTCATCATCCAACAAAAGGGTGTAGAGTAGTCCTATTATGTGATCATTGTTGAGAGTGTCCACTAGTGAAAGCGGGATCCCTAGGCCTTGCTTCCAAGCATCGAATCTCCGTTTGTTTACTTGTTTTGTTGCATGTTTACTCGCTGCCATATTTTATTCAGATTGCTATTACCACTCATATACATCCATATTACTTGTATTTCACTATCTCTTCGCCGAACTAGTACACCTATACACCTGACAAGTGTATTTGGTGTGTTGGGGACACAAGAGACTTCTTGGTTTGTGATTACAGGGTTGCTTGAGATGGATATCTTTGACCTCTTCCTCCCTGAGTTCGATAAACCTTGGGTAATCCACTTAAGGGAAACTTGCTACTGTTCTACAAACCTCTGCTCTTGGAGGCCCAACACTGTCTACCAGAATAGAAGCACCCGTAGACATCACTTCGCCGCCATCGCAGACAAGATCCGGGGGACAAAAGTCTCTGTTTCGGCCTCCCTGCCGGGACGGGGAATTGCCCCCGGAGCCATCTCCATTGACTCCACCGCCATCTCCATCGCCGTTGCTGACTCCCATGATGAGGAGGGAGTAGTTCTACCCCGGGGCCGAGGGCTCTACCGGTAGCTATGTGGTTTATCTCTCTCTCCCATGGTGTGATCTTTATGTGACCATGAGCTTTGTAATCTAGATGTCGTTATGCTATTCAAGTGGATTTTACTTATGTGATCTCCGGAGACTCCTTGTGTGTAAAGATGACGGTGTGTGCACCGTGTGGGTTTCTTAGGCTATATTTCACAGAATACTTGTTCATTGAATTATGATTTGAGTTGGATGTCTCTATGAAATTGTGGTGTGTTAGTACCTTCTATGAATGCTCAAAGTGATGGAGTGGGGTGTTCATTAGTACTTAGGAATACATCTTTAAGGTTTGCTTTTGTAGCCTTACGCGGTGAATTAGTGTTTGTTATCCAACCGTAGAGTAGTTCAGAGTAGCATAGTGAAGTGCTTATATTTATATTTCTTTATGATATCATTGTTGAGAGTGACCACTAGTGAAAGTATGATCTCTAGGCCTTGTTTCCAAACATCGAATCACCGTTTATTTACTGTTTTAGTGCATGTTTACTTGCTGCCATATTTATTTCAGATCGTTATTACTACTCATATTCATCCATATCACTTGCGTTTACTATCTCTTCGCCGAACTAGTGCACCTATACATCTGACAAGTGTATTGATTATGTTGGGGACAGAAGAGACTTCTTCTATCGTAATTGCAGGGTTACTTGAGAGGGATATTTTTGACCTCTACCTCCCTGAGTTCGATAAACCTTGGGTGATCCACTTGAGGAAAATTTGCTGCAGTTCTACAAAACTCTGCACTTGGAGGCACAACACTGTCTACAAGAATAGAAACGTGCGTAAACATGAGCGGACCGTGAGCTAGCGGGCCGTGCTGTGCCGGCCCACGTGCCCCGCCCCCCGACCCCGACACGACACATAACCTAGACGGGCCGGCACGGTGTCCCGTTTGGCACGCGGGCCTGGGAATCACTAACAGGACCTGAAAATTCCTTTAAGGAGCGCCGACTTCCATGTGTATCATCAACTTTCGCTGGTCTGGTGGTTAGGTTGGTGTGCTACACGGGTCGATCGCGTGCCCTCTCGGGCCATACGCCTAACGGGCTGTGCCGGGCTGGCACGCGTGCCCCATTTGGCACGGCACCTTAGTTTGATGGGCCAGCACAGGCCCGGCACCTCACAGGCCGAGCTGGGCCCATGACGGGCTTTTTTTGCGTGCTTGGGGCCGGCACGCCAAAGCCCGGCCCGTTCGCCAGGTATGCGTGTGCGTCCTGGTTGAACCAGCCCTGAGGCATTCAGCAGGTTCAGCTTCGGACTAGCTCAACGAGCCAGTGCACACTTGCTAGGGTTTGATACTCCACAGTCCACAGCCGCGCCGCCATCACCACGATGCCGCCGACGGCGCAGCTGCCACCGCTGGAGGACGAAAACCTCCTTCCGGGAGATCCTCCTCCGCCTGCCTCCGCTTCCGTCCTCACTCCCCCGTGCCTCTCTCGTCTGCAAGCGTTGGCTCGGCAGCGTCTCCGACCCCGGATTCTTGCGCAGTTTCCGCGACCATCACGGGAAGCCTCCCCTCCTCGGCTTCTTCTTTGTTAACAGTCGTGGAGCCGACTTCGTTCCCTCGCTGGACCCGCCCGACCGCATCCCGGCCGTGCGCTTCTCACTGCCGCCGCAGAGCCACTCCGAGCAACGCTGGCTCTTCCGTGACTGCCGCCACGGCCTCTGCCTCTTCATCGACAGGACGAGGCCGGAGGCCATTGTGTGTGATCCGACCACCAACCACCAGCGCCGAATAGCTCTTCCGAGGGAGTTCAGCGCCAACAATAACTGGGCCTTCTTCCTAAATGGCGGTGTGGTGTGCGTTGCCGGTCATGGTCATGACCAACTGCACGGCGATTGCAGCTTGAGCCCCTTCAAATTGGTCTTGTTGTACAACGACACACCTGCATCAAGTGTATCTGCCCGCCTCTACGAATCAGAGTCTGGTGTATGGGGGAATATCGCATCAATAACAATGCCACATGCGATTGCCTTCATAACGCCCACCATCTTTGTTGGGAATGCACTTTGTTGGTTGTCTCGAGAAGGTGACATCCTTGAATTTGATATTGGAAATCAGAGCCTTGGTGTGACCGAGAAGCCAGAAAAACACCAAAGTACCGAGTGGAACTGCTGCCGGGTACTGCGGACACAAGAAAACAGGCTTGGCCTTGCTGTGTTGACAGGACCATACATCGAAATATGGGCGAGGGAGGTCAATTCTAATGGTTTTGCCCGACTGGTGCTGCAAAAAACCGTTGACCTGTACAAGCTACTTCAGTTGGGACCAAGGACACCATGGAATTATCGTCTACAACTGCGGGGGTTTGATGAGGAGACTGGTGCAATTTTTCTTTCTTGGGGTATGAGTGTCTTCATGGTCAACCTCGAGACATTGCAGATCTGGAAGGTTTCTGCAAGACGGCCCAATATCAACTCTTTCTCCGCTGACTATTATCCCTACAGAAATTTTTATACCGCAGGTACTATCCTCTATGTGCCTCATGTCCATGTATTTGCTTCCCCAAACCTCTTTTAAACTTGTAGATGTTTTAGCAAGAGTGGCAACACAAGAAGTGACATATGGCTAGATGTCAGAAATTATGTGCACCTAAGTTGAAGGTGTTTTTGGATTGAAATACCTTTAGGAAGTTCAGCATCAGTTGCTGACTAAGGGGTGGTGGAAGCTTGACACAGAGAAGAACTTATGGAAAACTTTTGTTCAAGAGAAATATGTGTGGAATATGATGCTTTATCAGGTTGAGTAGTCAGTGGGTTTCCCGTTTTGGCTTAGCCTTTTTGATCTAAGCAGTTTTATTAGTACAGATTTGGTAGGTCTGTTATGCTGTTAAAAGAATCTGTTCTCTACATTGGATAAGTAACAAGCTCCGATTACTGCTTTGGTTTTGGGAATCAGTCAGCTGTATATTGTTCTCGTGCTTAAAGGTTGACTAGATATTTAAGAATAAACTATGTTTTGTTTCTTGTGAATTATGTGGTGCTCTTATGTCTTTTTTAATGAACTGCGTTTAAGTTAAAACAATATATAACTATAACTATTGCTCTGGTAATCACTATATGCATAAAGTATGCTAAGGCGCTGATCCTCGAAGCAGGAGTTTCGTAATAAGTTCGAAACTGGCAATAACAGTACTGAAAACACAAGGTCGTACTATCTGAAGCTTGTCGTCACACTTAAATACCGAGTCAAAACTTGTTAATAACGTATTGCCTCAGATAGTACGACCTTATTGTTTAAATTTCGATTTGCATATTGGATGTTTAAAGCTTGTTAATAGCGTACTGCCTCTATCTTCGGATAAAACAATACCAGTTCACTAAGATGGAATAGATGAGTAGCACTGAATAATGGCATATGTGTTGGCTGGCTTAAAGCTAGTTACAATCTTCCATTCGATATGTTCCCCTCTATTCATTAACAATTTTCATTCTAAACATATTATTGGTCTCGGCATCTCACCATTAGCCACAAGCCCACAAAACAACATAGTGGCATGCATCCCCTCTACAGGTGATTTACAAATTTACTTATTGTTACAGCAGTGGATAACCATCGTGGCATCAAGGGTACCCCCCGGCTGCAGAGGGACATCTGAAGATGATCAAGGCCAAGCTGCAGGTGGTGCAGGAGAAGGCGGAACATAGGTCCAGTTTCTGCGACAGGCTTGTCTTCTTTTTTCTCTACTCTTATCCGGTTTCTGCTTGCTCTACATGCTTGTCCAGTGATGTAAGAACATGCCATCTTATCATTTTTTTATGAAAATTTGGGTGCTTTGTATCTATTTCAACATTTAAAATGTCGGTCTGGGTCAAATTTCTGAAATTGTGGATATTTTGACAAGCAAATTCACCAATTTATGGCTAAAATTGGCCAAAAACTGTGTGTTGCAGCGTCTCTGCTCCGCAAACCAGGTGTACTGCTTCCTCTAAAAAAGTTACTCTTTTTGCTATGGAGTTTTCTCCATTTTTTATGTGCAAAAAATGCTATTCAGCCCATGTACAGGTTAAATGTTGTTTCCAGCATTTAAAACTTGCTGCCTTCCAGCATTTCCAAAATTAAACAAATTCAAATAGAAATGACTGTGATCCCTGTCCTGACCTGTCATCGTTCTAGGGAGAACTAATAAGTAAAGACTAATCGCCGCGGTGCCTGGCTCTGTCTCACCCACAGTTTTTCTTTACAGATTTTCCTTTTGTCTGTGAAACGATTGACGTCCTTTTCAGCTGCACGTATGTGGACATCTGGTCTTGTATAGACAGATGCAACTTGCTGTTCTTATTGTTGGAGTTTTGGCATTTCAGAAGGATATCCTGTGCTGCTTGTTCTTTGGAGGAGAAATACGTGGGGTTTACTTCATCTTCCTGTACTATCAATCTATCTAGAACAAGAATATTCTTCCTTCCAACGGGAGAGACATGGGAGATGCATACCATGCGTAGGAGTATTAATATATTAGTATAACCTGTTTTTGCAACTGTCATGCAAGGGAAGTTGGTAAAGCCTCTGATAATAGTCTTAGGTGCTGAATAGGACAATCTTGAGAGCGAATAAAAATTTCTCCTAGAGTCTTTCTTATCTGTCTTATGGCCAGTTCGCTACATTCTGAAGGTATATTTGTTTGGTTGTCATTAAGCATTGTCATCTTCACAATGGAAATTTCTGACTTCTGACTGAATGATGATGGGTTGACTCGTGTGATCTGAAAATTCTGAAACAGCTTAATCACACAAGATATCAATTCTTGTTCAACTTTTTGCCTTGACGTCTTGATTCTTTAGAGGCAGGAGCCAACGACTGAAATGATCTGCTAACTCTCCGTTGCCTGTTAAGCCGCCTCTTCGTGCTAAAACAAATCCACACTGGAAAAACGTGAACGAGTGAGCAGCAGTGCGAGGAATATTTAGAAATTTATTAGTTCACCTGCCTTTACGTCCGTCCGTCCGCACCTACGTGTCATCTATCCTGGCGCAAAAACATACCCATCATCTTCCAGACAAGAGAGAAAGAACCGAAGAGAATCGTTCAGACTATGAAACTTGTTCTAACTCGCTGCAACAGTTTTTTTTTTTTTTTTTTGAAACGGAGGCAAAAGCTTTGCCTCATCCATTAATTAAGAAGAAAATGCACAGTTTTTAGGAGAAAATCGGGCGAAAACCATACAACAAGACACCACACCACGGGGCCATGCCCCCACACGCCACACCACAAGGGCAAGCCCACACCAACCCACAACTGATACAATCAGACGACACACTCGCCAAGACTGGCTAGCCATCCAACCAAGCCGAAGAGAAGACGCCGTGCCTACTATGAGAGGAGAAGACACGGGACACTCCAACAAAGCTGAAGAAGAACCTCCTAGAGAAGTGCGCCAAAACGACCTTGTCACCCTCGCGACACAAAGTCGATGTCCTCAACACTGCCAAGATGACAAATTCGGAGCCGCCGCTCCGACATACCGCTGCTCCGTCGCGCCCTGCGCGTCCACCAAGGCCACCACCTTCCCGGGCCGCCGCCCCGACGTACCACCGCTCGCTCTCGAGCTGCAACGCCGCACGAACCATCCACCCGCAGCCCAAGCTGCACAGGGCAAACAGCCGCAGACCACGAGCATCACACCAACTCATCCGGGGCCGCCGCCCCGACATAACGTCCGACCGTCCCCACTAGGACGCATCCGACCGAGCCGACTGCCCTGCCGCCCATACGGCCAAGGTCGCCACCCAAGTCGTGGCAAGCCGCATCCCCGCACCATAGAGATGCCGCCGCACCGCCTTCCGGGGCCGCCGCCCCGGCTCACAGCCACCTGCCCGAGGCCGCCGCCTCGACATCCTCCAACCCGTCCGACATGGCAACATAGCACAACAAGCAAAACCACCACCGTCGAGAGAAGGTCAAGCGCTCCAAGACGACGCCTCCAAGAAGGGAAGCGACGAGACGTCGCCGTCGCCCGCACCGGCCGAGGCCAGAGCTTGAGTTTTCACCCGGAGAGCATGAAGCCTTGAATGCAGGAGAGGTAGGAGCCCCACAACGATGCCTTCAAGAAGGGGAACGGCGCCCCGGGGCGTCGCCATCGCCGGCACCGACCAAATCGGGCAGGGCTTTCACCCGGGGCACCATCCTGCCAAGGAGTCCTTCACCGGCAGGGCAGTCAAATCATGCCGGCCAGCATGCCATCGCCGATGCCCACCATCCCCGGCCGCCACCGGCCGCAGGCACGATCCGGTGCGCGGCACCCCGCCCCGCACGGAGCCGAGTAGGCCAGATCGGGCCACCACCGGCGCCACCAGAGCCTCCGCCGCGCCATCCCCCGCCTTGCCCGCGTCACGCCTGGAGGCCGCAACCGTCCGCCCAGACCGGGCCCGTGAGGCCCAGATCCAGCCCGCCAGGGCGCGGCCTCCAGCAGGCGCGAGCTGGCCGCCCCCTCCGCCGCCGGTCAGCACAGCACGCCACACCGGCCCGGACCACCTCGCCTCGCCGCGCCAGCCGCCAGGCCGCCGCCGCGCCAGTCACCAGGTCGCCGCCTCTCCGCGCGCAGAGGAGACACCGGGGGGCGCCCACCATTCCCTTCCGCCTTCGGCATCAGGGCGCCGCCACCGCCGCCGGTGCCGGCGGCGGCGGCCGCGGGGAGGTGGCTATGTGGGGGTTGCTTGTCCTAGGGTTGGGCTCTCCGGAGTCGCCCCGCGCGAGAGCGACCCGGGAGAGAAAAGATTGAGGGGCCTGCAACAGTTTTATTACACCAAGTTGATGAATGAATCCTCCAATTAAAATCGTAGGTTGAAAATAAATGATTTACCTTTGTCTCTCTTGATGTCGTTGTGTGGCCGCTTCGTGGTCTTTTTTTTTTGGAGCAACCGGCAGGAGCACTGCCTATTCATTAAGAAGAGGGAAATTTGGCCAGTTTATAAGGAAAACTGGCCGAAAACCGTACAACCCAAACACCACACACCGACCCCGAGGCCGCGCACCACACGAGCCGACAACACTCCCGCCCTAGCAAGAAGTGGCAACACTCAAAACAGAAGCACCCGGAGCCGCCGCTCCGACGTCCACACCGGTCCCGAGACCGCGCACACTAGCGAGAACCGGAAAGGGACAACCCAAACACAACACCGGCCCCGAGGCCGCGCACGCTACAAGCCGACGACACTTCAGCCCAAGCAAGAAGAGACGACGCTCAAAGACCCAGAGCAGTGGAGCCGCCGCTCCGACGTCCACACCGGTCCCGAGACCGCGCACCCACCTAGCCGACGAAGCAGCTGCCATGCAAAGCATGCCAAACCATGCCCAGCGGAGTACCAGACCTCCAAGGCACCGCCCCCAAGGGGGAGACGACGATGGCGCCGTTGATGCCCGCTCTAGCGAAAGCCAAAGCTCAGGTTTTCACCCGGAGAGTCTGAGACTTCACATGACAAGGGAGGTGAAGGAGCTCCTCGGCAATGCCTCCAACGAGGGTAGAGACGTCCGAGGACGCCGACATCGCCGGCACCAACCGAAGTGGATGCAGTGCTTTCGCGCGGAGATCACCCAAACCCAAGTCGTTGAAGCCTATCCACGAAGGCGACGAAGAAGACATGCCTGCATTGCAGCCCACCGCCGTCACACGAAGCCGACCCTGAGACGGCGCTTCACGCAGTCGTGCTCTGCCGCCCGCACGGCCAGGGCAGAGCAGCAAAAACCTCCACGTCCCGGAGTCGCCGCTTCGGTCTCCATGCGCAGCAGCAGAGCAAACACCTCAAGTCGACTCGTCGCTCGCCTCGGGGCACCAGTCAGCACCCCGACCACCAGAGAAGCGGCGCCGCCGCGCCGCCGTCCAAGCACCATGGCACACCTCAACCATGGCCCACAGGTGGCACAACTGCCGGGACGCCGCAAAACTGGGGGCAGCCACCACGCGACCGCCGCGCCAAGGCACCCGCCAGATCCATGGACCTCCACGCAACCGCTGCGTCGAGGCACCGCCCGGCCGCCAACCACCCACGCGCAGTCCAGACGCCGCATCCGGCGAGGCGAGGACGCGCCCCCGGGGCCGCCGCCCCGGCATCCCCAACTCCGGCAGAGAAGATGCCAGCGCCGGGCACCTCCTCCACCTCCACCCTTCACGAGCAGCACCTCCTCCCGTCTGAGCCCGCCAAGGCCCAGAAACGGCCCGCCCCGGGCAAAACGCCGGCGCGCCGCCCTCTGCCGCACGCAGCAGCACGCCGGCCGCCGCACGCAGCAGCACGGCCGCCGCCGCGCCACTGTGGCCGCCCGCAGCAGCCCCCAAAGACCGCCGAGCAGCCGTGGCCTCCAGCAGCGGCTCCCCCGCCGCCAGAAGCCTGTCGCGTGCGCGAGGATGCGCCGAAAACCGCCTTCCCGGGGCCGCCGCCCCGGCGTCCGCGCCAGATCCGGCCGCGCCGACCCTCGCCAGCCCAGCAGCTCCCGCCGTCGATGGCCAGAAAGCGCCGCCGCCGCGCCTAGCGCCCACCCCCGCGCCGCGACGCGAGACGGGATCCCCGCCGCCGCCCACAGCCGCACGAGCTTTGCCCGTCGGAGTGCTCCGGCGGCGGCGAAGGGGAGGGAGGCGGAGGGGGCGGCCGAGCCCGGCGGCTAGGGTTTCGCCACCCGAGTCGCCCGAGCGGGACGACGCGGGGGCCTCTTCCAGACCCCTTCGTAGCACCACCGCTTCGTGGTCTTATCAATGTATATTCGTTTCGTCAAAGGAATAACCTTAGTTGTGTAGCTAGAGTTTGGCGGAATTGTTTCTCTGAACGCACCAACCCTATGTGCTGATTTGTTTGATCCAGTCACCAAGCATTGTCGCTGTTGTGAAGTGTATATGTGGATTGCCTAGCCCTTTCCATCAGTTTGGACTTTTGGTTCAAGTGGCTAGTGCATGAAGCTTAACATGGTATCAGAGGCTCAGGTCTCGAGTTCAAATCCTGGTTTTCACAATTTATTCTAAAATTCTAAAATCCTCGCAGCCGCAGCCGCCGCCCGCCCCGGCACCCTGCCGTTCCGCGCCCGGCCGCCGCCGCTGCCTCTTTGCTTCTCTACACGTGTTGACTTGTCTTCTCGTCTTCCCGTCACACGCGAGTGGGGGTGTTGTGAAGTGTATATGTGGATTGCCTAGCCCTTTCCATCAGTTCGGACTTTTGGTTCAAGTGGCTAGTGCATGAAGTTTAACAGTCGCCTTCAGATTGGACAATGCATTGTCTGAAAATCCTGAAACGGTATAACTGTGGCCGGATGGCCGAGCTGTGGTACGCTGCTTCGCCACTCCCCGCATCGAATGGGCAATGGCCATCGGCTGTGCTGCTGTTTTTTTTTTTTTTTGAAACAAATTATATTAAAAGGACAACAGGCCGCCTCATTAAAAACCTTCCAGCCCCTTTCGGTACCCTGGAAGGAAAAGAGTGCGTCTGGTACCTGTTGCCCGCCATCACAGAATAGTTACATCATCCACGAGCTTGCTAAGGATAAACCTAGGGGGCTCATCGACCCAGGTACAAGAGTTACCAGAACTAAACGCTACTCTAGCAAGCTCATGTGCTACCTGATTAGCTCCCCTATTACAATGCTCAATAGACACATTTCCAAAACCACTCCAAAGGATACTACAGTCATCATAGATCGCAGCTGATGATGTTGCTGAAAACCCTCCATTCCTCATTGTCTCTACCACCTGGACACAATCCGATTGGACTACAAAGTTTTGAACCCCAATTTGCTGTGCCAATATCAGCCCATCCCTCAGAGCATAGGCTTCAGCCATCTGGGCATCGACCACATGCGGTAAAAAAGTTTGCAAAGCAGCTATGCAACTCCCTGTATAGTCCCTGATAACCACCCCTGTAGCACCTCTACCCGAGTCCAACTCAAAAGCTGCATCAATATTTATCATTACCAAACCCTCCAACGGCTTCTTCCATCTATCCTCGGGTTTTTTATCCTGTTTTTTAAGCACCTTCATATAGTTCATAGCTAGCACCCGAATGGACATAGCTGAACGGAATGTTGTTTGTACCTTCTCCCCATGCACTAACTGTCTTCTTTCCCACCAGATATACCAACCTGCAATGAGGACAATTTCTGCAAAGCAAATATTTCCAAACGCCTCCACTCTGTCTCCCCTTCTAATAATTTCCTCAATCACGATAGAACCCGATCTGTCAACCTCCATAACACTTTCTATCAATTCTGACAGCCCAAGATCACTCCAAATCTGTTTTGCTCTTGCACAAGAAAACAATAAATGTTTAATATCTTCACAGTCAGACAAACAGATAGGACAGCCTCCTGTATTCCCTATATGCCGGTTCGCTAGAACCCCCCTACATGGAATCATGGCATGTAACACTCTCCATCCGAAGATCTTAATCTTGTTTGGGATTTCGAGGTTCCAAAGCTTTTTCCATACCTCATTATTTGCACCTTCCGCAATATTTATGTTTCTATTGTGTCGACCAAACTTATGATCCCACTGACAGTAATATGCTGACCGAACTGAGAATAAACCAAGTTTGTTGTGGTGCCACGCCACCAGGTCCTCTCTGTTTGGTGTCAATGGGATTTGTAGAATTCTGTGAGCATCCACCGGCCAAAATATATCCTGAATAATATCCTCATCCCATAGGCCATCAATTGGATTAATCAAATCAGCCACACTAGTCAGAATATTAGTTCCTCTAGGAGTCATAATTTTCAGATTGTGACTTGATGGAATCCAGTTGTCCTCCCAAATATTAATTTGACTCCCATCTCCCACTCTCCAAATACACCCCTTCTTGAAACATTCAAGACCTGCAAGAATACTTTGCCACGTGAAGGAGCTTCCACTCTTCAGTGTCGCTTTAAGAAGACACCCATCCGGATAATATTTTGCTCTCAAAACCTTTGCACACAAAGATTCAGGTTCACACAAAAGTCTCCATACCTGCTTTGCTAGCAGAGCCAAGTTGAAAGATTCTAAGTCCCTGAACCCCATACCACCACTATTTTTCGGAATACAGAGCTTCCACCAAGCCTTCCAATGCATGTGTTTTTGCTCTTCCTCATCACCCCACCAGTAACTGGAGATAGCATCAGAGATTCCTTTATAAATGTTCTTCGGAATTTTGAAAACCATCATAGCAAAAACTGGTATTGCTTGAGCAATAGCTTTTATGAGAATTTCTTTCCCACCCAGACTTAGTAATCTTTCCTTCCATCCACTTATTCTAGCCAACACTCTGTCCACCAAGTGTCTGAAACATTCACTTTTATCAATTCCCACCATAGCTGGCAATCCCAAGTATTTTTCATTAAGGGATTCTGTCATAATATTCAGAATTTGGCAAACTTCGGCCCTCTCCTCAACTATAGTATTCGGACTAAAGTAGATACTTGATTTGCTTTCCGAGAGTTTCTGACCTGAGTTAGCACAGTACCTGTCCAAAATATCTTTCAGTTTCAGAGAATTCTTTCTATCTGCATTCATCAAGATCAAAGAGTCATCAGCAAAGAGCAGATGTGAAACCATGGGTGCCTCTCTACAGACCCGCACCCCATCAATCTCTCCTCTCAATTCTGCTCCTTTAAGCATGCTTGATAAACCCTGAGCCACTAATAGAAATAAGTAAGGGGATAAGGGGTCCCCTTGTCTCAATCCTCTCGATGGTGTGAAAGCTTCTGTCTCCATAGAATTAAACCTAACATTGTATTTTACTGATGAAACACAAGCCATGACAATATTCACCCATCTCCTGGCAAAACCCAACTTCAGCATTATTTTCTCTAGATATGCCCATTCAACTCGATCATAGGCCTTATGCATATCAAGTTTAACTGCACATAGACCCTTCTTCCCCCTCTTTCTCTTCATCGCATGAATAGATTCATAGGCAACCAATATATTATCTGTGATCAGTCTTCCTGGCACAAAAGCACTCTGATGGTCGCTAATAATATCAGGTAAATAAAACTTCAATCTATTAGATAGCATCTTAGATATAACCTTATAGACCACATTGCAGAGACTTATGGGTCTGAACTGTGTTACCTTTTCAGGATTATCAATTTTAGGAATCAACACAATTGTCGTGTTATTCCAACCTTCTGGAACTGAGATGTTATCAATGGCCTCCAGAACCTCCTTTGTCAAATCATCACCTAGCATCTCCCAAAATCTCTTATAGAATATCGAATGTAAACCATCGGGACCTGGGGCCTTCAGATCGCCAATTTGAAACAGGGCCTTTTTCACCTCCTCAGCCGTGAAAGGAGCTAGAAGGCCTCTGTTCATCTCTTCTGTAACAAGAGTATGGACATCCTCAAAAACACTCAACTCTGGTGCCGGAACCTCTGATGTGAAAAGATCAGAAAAATAGTTATACACTACATCACACATAGAGAGTCTTTGTCCTCATGCTTTATACCATTATCATCCATCAGAAATTTAATTGTGTTCTGCTTTTTCCGTTTAGAAGCCATCCTATGGAAGAAATTTATATTTCTATCACCATGTTTCAACCAATTTGCTCTGGCTCTCTGCACCCAGAACATCTCTTCTTTTTCTAAAGTTATTTCAATCTGCATTTGGATCTCCTTTTGAGCCGCCAAAGCCGCGTCAGTCATAGGACCTCTCCTGAGTTGTTCCAGATCTTTTTTCAGTTCTTTCAGTTTCCTTGCCGGCCCCTTCAGCACGTCTCTGTCCCAAGTATGCAATTCTGAGTGCACATCGTTGCATTTCTCCATTAAAGAAATTTCTTCCCCTCTGGCTTTCGCCCTTTCCCAAGCAGCCTTCACCATCTCCTCAACTATATCCTCTTGTAACCATCTTGCCTCAAATCTCCGAGGTCTGTCAATATTAGCATGGGTGTTGGATAAATATTCAGTATCCACCAGAAGAGGTCTGTGATCAGACCTAGTTGTCTCACTGTTGATCAGGCTTGCAAAAGGATAGCATGCATTCCACTGATCATTAACCAATCCTCTGTCTAGCCTTTCTCTTAATTTCCCCCTTCTCCAAGTAAAAAGATCTCCCACATATCCCATATCCTCTAGCTCACAATCATTGAGCGCATCATGGAAAGCTTTCATCGCCACTTGAGATCTTGGTCGACCACCCTCTTTCTCATAATTAAATAAAATTTCATTGAAATCCCCTAAAACAAGCCATGGTAACGCAACCTGCCCATGAAGAGTGCGCAGAGCCTCCCAAGAGATATGTTTCTGTCCCCAACTTGGCTCACCATAAAACCCAGTAAATCTCCACGTAATATCATCTTCAATAATAACATCAATATAATTCTTAGTTGCTCCTCTACCTATAATCTTAACATTATTTCTCCAAAGCATAAGTAAACCTCCACTCTGCCCATCACTCTCAAAAGTGATAGACTTATCGAAACCTAGCTTTCTCATGAGATTATCTGTCCTCACTTTTTCCAAATGTGTCTCGGACAGGAAAAACACATCAGGTTTCAGATGCTTCTCAAGGTCAAGAAGCGCTCGAACTGCCCGGCGGTTACGCAAACCGCGGCAGTTCAGACCACAGATTTTCATTGCTCCCGGCGATCCTCCTGCCCGGAGGTCGCCGATCCTATAGTTTCCTTGATTTCCACACCATTCACCACTTTCTTCTGTCTTTTTTGTGCTTGTACCTTTTGCGGAGTCGACACAGGCGTCTCCCCCTCTTTTCCACCTGTAACATATTCTAGAAGATGAACTTGCTGCTGAACTCTTCCTTCAGAAAGATCAAGCTGTGCTGCTGTTACCGTCGAGGCTCTGAGGCTGCTTCCGTTCTCGCGGTCTTACCGTCTGAAGAGCACCGATCGGCCTTGCTCTAATGGCCTAGGCTCCCTTCGTCAGCTCGATCTCTGAATGCACAAACACATGTGTATAACTTCATGCTGTCCATCCTTCTGCAATGATCCAACATGAATAAATTATGTTGAACATTCTTCCGTGACCTCTTCACTCGTCAGGAGCCAGAGGTGAAAGAACTGCTATCTCGTCTTGGCGTTCGGACATACCCATGTACAGTAAAAGATATCTCAAAATTCTGCTTGCAAGTTGAATTTATATATGTCCTGAGAAAGATCTATATGAGCATAATGCACATGTTATATATTTTTCCATATCAAATTCAGTACGAATTTGTATGTTGGTTCACATCTTACATTAGCAAGTGGAAAACGGAAAAGGAAAACTTTGAAATTTACAGATAGCCAATTACACATGACATATCTGTGGCTATAGTTGGGGACACCACACCAAGAATCGGTTGTCATTGGTGTTGAAGGTAATTGAGAGACAAACAAATGATCTAAAACTAAAACTTGTGTTCTATTACGAGGATTGGTGTCTCTTGGAGGCATCCATTATATGAAGAGGTGACGTTGGTTTCAGGGAAACATGTCCATACACGGTACTTTGGTTATACTGCAACAGCCTTAGAGCATGTCTAGCAGGCCCCTTACTTTTCTGCTCCGTATTTTGCGACTATTTCGCCTCGTATAAAAAAATGCTCGTAGAAACACTGTTCCGTCTAGCAGTATTTGACCCCGTAAATTCGCAAATTTTTAAAAAACCCGCGAAACTTGTTCATTCATAGTTCGTCGATCATACATACGGATCGACGTATCTACATACAAAATGCGCGATCATGGATCGCGACTTCTAGTCGGAGAGGTCGATGATGTAGCCGTCAGCCTCCGCCTCCTTCACGGCGGCGATGGCCGCCGCCCTATCTTCCTCCTCCGCCCTCTCCCTCTCGGCGGCGTCCTTCAGGGACTCTTCAATCGCCTTCTTGAAGGCGGGGTCCTCGTCCTCGTCCTCCTCGTCGCCGGCGAGCGGAGGTCCTTCGCCGCTGGTGCTCCCGATGCTCGCGTTCCATGCCTCCTTCGTCCACCGTTGGCGCTCCCACTCGGCGCGCCACTCGTCGAACTTGGGGCCGCTCATCGGCTTCACCGGCGGGTCCTCGTTGTACCAGCGGCCGCCCCGCGCGAACTCGTGGAGCTTCGGCGGGACGAACGAGGCGCCATCGTACTTGCAGGCCGCACGGCGGCTCCCCGCGGCGGAGCGCTTGCATTGCAAGCGCCACGCATCCTCCACGTTGTCCGGCGAGCGGGATCGCTTCGATCCGCTCGCCGGCGAGGCGCTACTGCGGCGGCGGGCATCCATGCCGGGGCTGGGGTGGAATGCGGCGCGGGGGAGAGAGGTATTGCTCGCCGGAGCAGGATGGAGGCGGCGGCGCACGGCGGAGGTAGGGTTGCGAGTGAGGGGTTAACCCCTCACTCGCACCTTCGCCCGGTATAAATAGGGGGGCGGTGGGGCGGATTTCCTGGGGCCCGTATTCCACCGAAATGGGCCGGCCCGAATACGGGGCCTGCTAGACGGCCCAAACCGCGCCTGCCCCGTATCTCGCCGGAATTTTACGGGGTGGGCGGGTTATAAGGGGCATGTTAGACATGCTCTTAGAGCATCTCCACCGGCGGCCCCGGTAGCATTTTAGGGGGCGGCATCGAAAATGGGCTCGCACCGACGCGTCCCAAAAAGCGCCGGCGCAATTTCGAGCCCAATAGAAGCGCCGGCAACCCTGTGTCGGCCCCTTCACGAAAGGCGCAAATCGGGCGCGCCGGCGCCTCGCGGCACGAATTTTTTTGGGCGTGGGAGCCAACTGTCAGCCACACATCCCAAAAATATACGTATTTTCCACCAAAACCCCTTCCCCTCCGCCGCTCATTTCTCCCGCCCGCCGCTCTATCTCCCATCCAGGTTCCAACCCAAAAAACCCTCGCCGCCGCCATGCCGCCGAAGGGAAAGGCTTCGGCGAAGACAGCGAAGACGTCGACGAAGGCGCCGCCGAAGCCACCGCACCGGTGCTTCTATGAGAAGGTTAAGCTCCGGAAGGAGAGCGACAAGACGATGGTGGATTGGGTATGATCTATGTCCATTTGGTGATGTCTATTTCATAATGCATCGTAGTGTATCTATTTGATGATGTCCATCTTGTTCTATATCTTGTTAATGAATCATGTATTGTTAGATGCTCGACGCCCTCAAGATGTACAAGAACCAAAACGAGGACAAAGATTTCCCATCCATGCATTGCTTCAACAAACAACAATGTTGCAAAAAATGGGACACCATCCGCTACACTTTCAACAAGGACAGCGTCACGGAAGATGGGCCAGTCGATCCCTCCGGCGCCTCCAACGGGCGCCCCATTGGCAACAAGAAGGCCAAGGCTGAGAGGAATGCGGCGCCGGCATTGGCCGCCATGGATGCCTCCCTTGAGAAGATGATATCCTCCTTCTCAATGAAGAACAAGGAAGCGGCGGATAGGGCCGCCGTCGTGTGGAAGGCAATACTAGAGAAGCAAGACATGAAGATCGAGTTGGAGAGGGAGAAAGTGGAGGCAACGAAGATGGAAGCTCACGCCGCCACCATGAAGGCCACCAACGAAGCGACGCAGCTTTCGTTGACCAATATGTCTCAAGACTCCAAGATCTTGATGGTCGACATGGAGGAGATGGACCCATTGACGAGGGCGTGGCACGAGATGTACCGCGAGCGCATCGGCCAAGAGGTGATGGCGGCGCGAGCTGCGTCAGTGCCCATGACTCCCCCGACACCGTCGACGTTCATGACTCCGGCGGCACCGTCAACGTTCATGCCCCTCCCCCCCCCCCTCCCGCACCGTCGACGTTCATGCCTCCCTCGGTGATCGTGGATCCAGTTGCAACACTGGAGCTACCGCCGGGGCTCGCCGATGATGAGGACGTCGTCGAGGTTGAGCCACCCATGACCCTGTTCATCTGATCATCTCGCCTGGAAGCCGAAATTGTTTTTTGCAGCCGCACTAGACGGTGATTCGGTGGCCGTATGTTGGCCCAAACTTCATATTCGAAAACCTATTCTAATTTGGTGGCCGTGTTGGCCCAAACTTTGTATTCGGAAACTTATTCAAATTTCTATACTTTTGTTTGAGTTTTTAATTCAAATGATCTATCGAGATTGCCATATGGAGGCGTGATGTGGTAGCAGCTCCCCCAAATGAAGGATGTTGTGCCGACACCCCCATACGACAGTGCCGGTGTCCTGCCAGCAACTATTTAGGACGCGCTGGTGGAGATGCTCTTAGGCCATTAGATCTAATCCATGAGGATTGGGGATGGCGGCTGGAAGGAGAGGAGCTAGTCGGTGTCCGGCAGGGTGAGCGGCGGCAGTGAGTGTAGTAGTAGAATCTTTGCCGCACCATGGCACTTATGTACGACACACTGAACTATATTTAAACACAAATACAGTCTAGTAGTGGAAGCAAATTTGGTGCACATGAGCACCGGTGCTCTCAATTTTTTAAATATTTAAAACTGTATTTCTACATTCTAAAAAATCATCATATTTATTCCATGAATACATACACATGTTCTCAATATTTATGCAAAATTTCGGTAAAAATTACATTGTATTTTAAGCTACAGGAAAAAAATAAATTTGTGGCTACGTATAGAGGTATATATTTGTCAGAAATTTGTCTTTTTTGTATAGCTTAAAATATAACATATTTTTCTCCAAAATTTTTACCGTACCTTCAGAATGTTTATATGTATGTGGGTATTTAATTTCGCATTTTTTAAATTCCAAAAAATATGATTTTTAGAAATCAGAAGCACTGGTGCTCATGTGCCAAATACACTTCTCGCTAGTACTAGCAGAATCTTGTTAACGAAAAACGTAGTACAGTGTCCATGTCCTGATAAAGATTTAGGAGCATAATGCACAACTAGTTAGGCCGGTGCCAACGCGGGCGTGAGCGCAGGCGGTATCGCCCGGCTAGGGGCGGGAGACGGGCGGGAGTGGGGCGGGACGCGAGCGCGGGGCGCTGGGGCTGGCGCCGGGCGGTACCGCCCGCGTTGGAGGCGAGAGCGGGGCGAGAGTGGGGCGATAGCGGCGCTAGTGGGGGCGAGAGCAGGGCGAGAGTGGGGCGAGAGCGGGGCGAGAGCTGCCACTATAGCCCGTGCATTGGCACCGTGGGGTGAGAGTGGGGTGAGAGTAGGGTGAGAGTGAGAAAAAAAGCTGACGTGGCGGGCAAGAGTGGGACGGTGCATTGACACCAGCCTTACTAGTATGTATTTTTCCGCATCAAATTCAGTAGTATGAATTTGCATTCTGGCTCACATATCTTACTATTCGCAAGTAGAAAAGGAAAAAACTTAGTGAGAATTATACAGATAGCCAATTACATATCTGCGGCTGGGGTGGCTAGGGACACCAGACAAAGAAGCGGTGGTCATTGGATGGGGATCGGGGACGGCGGCTAGAAGGAGCGGAGCCATTCGGAGTCCGGCAGGGTGAGCGGCGGCAGCGAGTGGCGGCCGCGCGTGGAGCTCCCGCTGCGCACGTCCTCCATCGCCAGCAGCGCGGCCACGGTGTTGCGGAAGATCCTCTGCTCCGCGGCGGCCAGCGCCTCGCGGTCCCGCCGCGCCGCCGCCTGGCCCTCGCCGGGCGCCGTGGGGAAGACCGCCTCCATCATGGCCTCGCACTCCCTCACCATCAGCGTCACCGCCTCCGCCGTGAAGAAGGGCTGCGCCAGCACGGTCTCGATCACGGCGAGCCGGAGCACGGCGCCCGTGCGCTTGTCGTACTTCTTGAGGATCTTGGCCAGACCGATGTAGTTGACGCTGCTGTAGTTGAGCAGCAGCACCATCTCGCCGTGGAAGTTGACGATCTCCCTCCGGATCGCCGCGATCTCCGCCTCGTGCGCGCTCTCCGGCACCGCCGCCTTCCTCGCCAGCGCGTCCCTGATCGCCACCTGCAGCTCCTGCTCGTACAACACAGAATGACAGAAATCGTCAGAGAATGAAGATTACAAATTTACGGTGACAGGCCAAACCATTTGGGAATGGTGATTACCTTGTGGCGGATAATGAAGAACTCCTCCTGCTCGATGAAGAAGGCGTTGATCTTTTCGATCTCGGCGTCGAGGAGGGCCACGAACTCGGCCGGAGAGGGCGGGCGGCCGGAGACGGCGCTTACGATGGGCTTCAGCTCCTTGTAGCGCAGGAACTCGACCTTCCATGCCGGCAGGCTCTGGTCGACCTGCCTCTTGTGCCACTTTCCATGCTTCATGCCGCAAAATGACCAGTCGATCACCAACTCCCTGCTTGTTGATCGACGCCCCGTCTGCTCCTAACTAATTTCGTCCCCTCAAGAGCAACAACAATAGAATGTGAAAAAGTGTTGTGTTCTTGGATTGTGAGGGGTGAAGCGGCGATGAGTGCCAGTAAATATAGGCGGGGGTTTGTACGTGGATTGTGAGGTGAGCGTTTGGTGGAGATGAGGAAGAGGATGGTGATGTTCTTGGAATATTTACGGCATATGCTCAGTGTGGCAAGACCACGCCGTGAGGCGTGGGGCGGTGTGTTTGAGGGAGGAGCGAGCAAGGGGCACCCGGTTACATGCACTTTTTTAGACTACGGGTAGGCATGGCTTGAGAATACGTGGAATGGGTTTTCAAGAACTTTTTTTTGTAAAAAATTCACAATCTATTAATAATCATCAATAGCAGCACCAACGGTTTCAAAAGTAATAAAAATTACAAATAGATCTTTAGATCAACGACTACATACAATAGCACGAGCCAAAAGCGTGGCGCCGTCCTCGCCCCTCCCTCACCGAGCCGAACAAAACTTGTTATAGTAGAGCGTGTTGTGGCAGGAAATCATCATGCTAAAGCTGCAAAGGACCAGCGCACCAGAACAACAACCATCACCAATGATGACAACCATAGATCGAAAGATACTGGCATGAAAGCACACCAACAAACACGAAAATCGATTGGATCCCATGAGATCCGCCGGGCACACGACTCCACGTGCCCTCCGCCGGCACTAGATGCACCACCGGAGTGAGGATAGTGCTGGAGGACCTTATTCTGACTTCTGGATGTAGCTGTTGCCTCACCATAAACAAACCACCGAAAGCAACCTAAACAAAGAAAGAGAACCCTCATGTGATCCACCACACCTCCAAGGCCCAAAGGCCACCGGAGGGAAAGCAGACTGCCGGTGTTTCGACGAGGGGGCGGAAACCCTACATGGGTTTGGTGTGGCCGCCTCCAGATCACCTCTTTTCAGAGACTTCCATACACCTTGATTTTACTTAGATGATGATCAAGAGCTCAAAAAGATCGTCTTTAAATTAAGGGAGTGACTAATTCTCAGTAAGCTGACCGTCGATTGCAACCCATGTTGCAACTCATGATTAACACAAATCATGAAGTAATCCAATGGTCCAGATATATCTTTTTAAGTTGGAAGTCATGTTGCAATCCATTACTAGCACAAATTAGGAAACAAATCTCACTTGCAACTATGTTGCAACTTATAACTAGCATGAATTACGAGGCAATTATGTGGGTTGGTTCTCAGTCAACTTAGAATTAGCAAAATCGTTAAATTAATAAAGCCACGAACAACATTGGTATAGACATAAGACACTGCTTACAATAAAATCTCACGGAAGAGAGAAGAACAACACCTAGACACTAAAAGAACAACTAATGCAAGCTAAACATGATAGATATGTTGTCCAAGGCTTGAAGTGCCCCGCCATGATTTAGGCTTGGGCGCCACAAGCGAGGGTTCGCAACTGCCGGGTCGAGATGTCCCCTGCCAACACCGACAATTGTATGGACTTTGCCGGCGATATCCACCGGTAGCGGCATAAGGGGAGGAGCGGGAAAGGAGTGGTCTCGAGGTATCCCGTGAAAACCTAAGTTTTGCCTTGGACAGAGCAGGTTTCGGTTGCGCCATGGTTGCTTCCCTCTTGGGCGTGTCGTCTTGGAGTTTTGGTGCTTCATTTGTTGGCGTTGGCTTGTGTTACTCTCCAGCTTTGTCCTATGTGTGGTCCGTATTCTTGGGGCATGTGTGTGTCATCATGTTTTATTGGTTTTTGGTCATCTTTACTTATTAGCTGATCAATTCTCTTATTTTTTTTTAATGAAAATGGCAACAAGAACAAAAAACACTCTGTTGCAAAGCTAGAAATGCTAGTGAGAAAGGTGAAGAACGGGGTGGACGTAGTGATTTTTGTAGCAGGGAGAGAAGGGGTCATTGCTTCATTGGTCCTGGGAGGGCACGGATAGAGAAAGAGTGGTGACTAGAATCCGAATCACACAAGAAGCATATTCTCGGACAGAAACCGTGACACAACGACTTTTGCTTCCCAGCAATGTGTGTGCTATTGTAGTCGCACTCGTACGCAAAGGAGGCTGAGACGAGAGGGAGATTCCATAGGATCTTCCATTCTTCTTGGCCTCGGAGTTCTGGGCTGTCATGCAATGGAACAAGTCTAGGATATTTTTTTGGCAGTACGCTTCGCATGAGAAGTGTATTTTATTATGTACAAAGGTTCAGCAATGGTTACAGATGAATGCCCAATAGATTGTTTGTTTCTCATTTTTTATTGAACAGAACGAGTTCTATTTTTTAGGAGAAGGGACCAATTTTTTTGTTCTTTACGGAATGGAATTCATGCTGAACTTATAAAACAAAACCAACCAAGAATTTATTGCTCCCCTCACTGTGAAATCGTAATTTAGTACTACTGGCAAATCAGTGCCCAGGGAAGAACATGCCTAAAATCGCAGATTGTTGTTTCTGGAAGCATAGTACCAACAAGCCTTAAGAAAAGAACATGGTGTAGCATATAAACATGCAGAACCGTCCATTTGACATCAGATTTTCCTTTTCAATATAATAGAATATATATTCTCTCCCTTCCCTACAAAAACAATATTCTTTCCCGTATAAAGGATGGCCCTTAAGCCAAACCACTTCCCAACTCATGGTTTATTCCAGAGCATATCCATGAATATCACGCTTTTGGTCTGTTATCACAAAGTGCAGTTCTTCTGTGTTCGACTTCTTGCATACGTCATCAGACAAGTAGATACTTAGACTAGAAGCAGCTAAAGGTGGAAGCAACATCAGTTAGTGCAAGCTGTGAATATAATAGTGCTCAAATTAGAAGCTTGTGCCGTTTCAGAAAATTTGGGGAGGTGGCTAGGCTTAAAGCTTTGTATTGTTGATTTTATCTTTCCTGGTGAAAATTGATTGCTTCGGTCAACATGCTTTTTTGCAAGAAATTGCGCATTCTTCCTTATACAAGTAGATGGTTGAATAAGCAGAATGTAGAACCTTACCACATTTTCAAGGTGTTGATTGCCTCCTGGCCAGCAAAAAAAGATGAAGTAACCAAGACGAGAGACACCTAACTGATGTGCACATCCTCTTGCGAAATAGAATGCAGTATTTATGCAGCCGGCTGCACTAGATGAAAAAAAAAGTGTTCTGTTGGCTAATTTTCAGAACAATATTGATGTTTTGGCTCTTAAAATAAATGTCAGCAACCAAGAGTAAGAAGCAAAATGACTAGAAAGTACCCATGAGTTTCATGTTTAGAAAGGAAGGTTCCAGTTTCCGACCCCTCAATGAACCTATGGAACCAATCAACCAAACACTCTTGCTATTAGATTCACATTTGCTCATACAAATTTCATGTCCTCTCAGCCAAGCATGCATCGTAGCTAAATATTCTGGCAAGCTGGCAGCATTATTTTGTGTCTTGTAACATGAAATGTTTACATGACCGTATGAGCATTAACACGGACAGTGACCAAAGCTATATGATATTTTTTCGTCATATAATATGTAGCAAAACAGGAAAGATCATGATGCCAAAGGAAAAGGAGAGCATGAAACAACATAAAAGTTTCTCAGCCTCATACCTGCATAATTCTATTCAGTATTCAGGACAAGCCTAGTGCCTTCTCCCATGCTTTCCACAATAAGTAATAGCCTGCACCTGGCATATTAGCACCATTTCAGCACCACTTACAGAAACTGGTTCAAATCTGTTGTACAAAATTCTGAGAAAAACCTGCTACCTCTTGCTCTCGAGCAGTACTCTAAAGATCAAGATCGTCTTTGATATTTCATCCTCAAAAGTCCATGTAACACGAAACCCTGCTGAAGGCAATTGAAATATCAACAGATATGTGCATCTTCGAGTGCAGAAGGCAGGGGAAACTCTCGTGGCTGTATTACTTGATGCGATGTTAAGATCAATAGAACTATTGTCGAAAACACAGATATAACACAGGCAAATCAATTGTCCAAAGGACGATGCAATTCAACAATTTTCTTCAGAAATGTAGCAATAAATGGTGCATGCCTGTTTATGCAAAACTAACCCAGTATGGATAAAAACATGAAATGTTATTGATTGTCAAAACTCGATAACTTGCAAATCCACTAGTGTAAGATACTATAAGAGCAGAACATGCACTGCAGCTAGGTGTAATACCATTTCAAGAGGTTTCCTTTCTAGTGTTCGCATGGAACCAAGTGGTGCAGAACACAGAGAATATAATTTAGGCATAAATAAGGCCTGAAGAAACAAAGCAACAGAACATATGAAAACCTAGGGGACTATCAGTTATCGTATACATCTCTGAGATAGGCTATGTGCTGCCACGCTTGTTCAGTGTTCACTTGACACATGGACGTGCCAGTCTAGATCTGAAGCTGGGTCTCCCATAGCATGCTGCATGCTAGATCTATTAATCAGGGTTGCTCTGCGCTTCCGCTCATCGAAATGCTTGCCAGTTGACTAAGAAATAGGAAAACTTGAGGAATACGTGGATAACCTGAATGCTTTATATCTTTAGGCCACTTTGAGACATTGCAATTCCAATCTAACTGGTACAAGGCTACAAGAACTGAGAGCTTCTCACTGTACAGCGTATACTAAGTTATTCAACTACTCCACCTCACCACCACCAGTGCAATTCATTAAATCATGAGCTGATGAAAGTAGTCATGAACCAAGTTCATAGAGCGTGACATGAAACTTTTGATACACCCCTCTCTTCCTGAGAATCCTCAAAGCCAACTCGATTCTCATAGCCCAATATACTACTTCGCATCCGGTGACCGGTGCAATGTCTGCCTGGAGCATACTGTCGTATATTATATGTTCTTTTTCTCACCTCCAATCTTGAAGTACCCAACTGCAATATTTGTATAAGTTACTACAGTAGGAGTAAGCCCCATATTTATCATTTCTTCCATCAACCACTGTGAACCATCCATCGAAAGCACTTCACTAAAGCCACCAATTAAACAAGTGTAGACAAAAGCACTGCTGATAAACCCCTTTTCCCCCATCTCCAAACATTTCCAAAGCCGCCTTCATGTTTGAACGCTTACAATAGCAAACAGTAAGTGATGTTACAGAATCCTGTCTGGTGTTGTCCCTCCTCAATTATATGCGTAAACAATGTAACAGCTTCAGGAAGTCTATTATCATGGCACAAATCATTTATGAGGCTAGTATATGTATGCATATTAGGATTGGTACCCTCATCCAAACTGTCATACTTTAGCCACTATAGGAAGGGTTTCACCAATCATCCTTGTTTTCCAAAGCCTTCAACAAGAATGGTGCATGCCACAATGTTGAGGATTGCTCCATTGTCAAGTTGAGTTTAAATACTCTCAATGCTTCTTAAAGGTATCTATGTCTACCGAATGCATACATCAGACTAGTACAATTGCAAGCATCTAGAGACAATTATGATGAACCGTGTCATTCCAAAGGTCATAGACAGCCTCTAGATCCAAATATTGGCAGCAACCATAAAAAATATGTTGTAATGGTGATGCTTGAGATCTTGTTCTTTGAGTGTCCTACAAAGGCTAAATGCCAATTCAACCTTTCCAGCTCTGCATAGACCAAGCAGAAGCAAATTATAACTGACCAGAGTAGGAGTGATTCCATTTCTTGCCATTTCACAACCACGCCATAGCCTGCTGGTACTTGATAGATACCTACTTACGTAACCCATCAACTAATATACCGTAGCTATGAGCATGTGGGACAAAGCCACCCTTCTTCATCCCATCAAACACCTCCATGGATTTCTGAACCTGACCCTCATGAAGGAAACCATGAATCACAGCATTAAAACGGTAACAGTTGCAAGGGTGGCCTCTGTGAGAAAGCATTTGAAGACAGTTCCACGCACATGCCACCTGTCTGGTACGGCATATGCCCATAGAGGTAAGTGTCATAGGTTGCGGTCTTACATTTTATCTCCAGTTCACAAACAAGCTGAAAAAGTCCATCCAACCACAACCTATCTCCATGTATACAACTAAATAGTACACATTTGGTGATAGACCCGAAGTATTAAGAACATCAAACAACCTTCTGGCCTGAATGAAGTGATGAGAGCATCTTCAAACATTGACAACTCTACAAAACCCCCAATTGACTGTATCATGAACTTGTAGCAGTGTCATTATTGACACATCCAAATTGCTGACCAACATAGGTGCCAACTCAAACAACTTTGGGCCGGCACTTCCACCGTAATCAACAACGCTCTGGATGAAGTATCGGATCTCTCTGATTCTTCGCAGCAAGGGCTGCCTAAGAAATGCAAACACCCCAGTTGACCAGATAGCCCATATAAGTTCACACACTCCGTCACTCCCTGAAGTTGATTATTCTGGCCTCATTCCATTTTGATGTACGAACTGCTAGTGTGATCAAGGGAAGACACTGGCTTCTATACTCACTGCAAATGCAGATTGCGCCAGGTTCTTGATGATCTGGACTCTTCAAGCGACAAGCCACAGAGTAAAGGCGCAGGGTGGTTTCTTATTACAAGGGCTTGATACAGGAAACCTAACACTGCATGATGCATACAAGAGGGATGCTAATCCCCTTCTTAAGTTGACATCACCATACGAAGAAGGAAGAATGTCCACTAATATTGCACTTCATGAAGCACACTTCTTTGAAAAGGTAACAGAAAGGACCACTAGGTAAATAATTGGACAAGCTACATGAAAAATTCCTGCAAGAAACAAAAAAATTGTAAAGGTTTACTTAGAGCAATCTAAGCTTTCTACTCCCAATAATGCTAACATACTGAACCAGTGAGCCAGGATTTTAGGTGGGCAGAAATTACTGAATCTGATTAAAAGCACCCAAGCAAGGCATGTTCTGTAACATTTAAATGGAACAGCAGTGTGCATCTGGCTGTAACGAAAACAGGGACTCGAAGCATAAAAAAAAAGAGGCAGATATAACATTATTACGATTGGGGAGCAGCAAGATCCAAATGAGGACTTATATCATGTAAACATTCTTTAGACAGAATATGACATTCCGAGTTAGGCCAGATTAAACCTGAGATCACAAATACTGCAATTTAGGCAGCAATGTGTAGTCGGATGGGTAATAAATAAACCCTAAGCATGAATAGGGGAAAAAAAAACTTTGTCAGTACTCACTACCACAGCAGAAATCAACCCCAGCCATTGGCGCATCGTGGATTAACAGTGTAGATTCAGGATTTGAGGAGAGAAAACCTGCTGTCGCTACTCGGTGCCGTGCCGACGGCCACTCTTCGTATCTCCGTCGCCGTCGTCGTGGGGAATGGCGGCTTACTTCTCCGGTGAGGGCGTGCGGTCGTGGCCTGTTGGCTGTGGCGGCTCTCAGTCTCGGGTGCCGAAGCAACGAGAGATTGGGGAAGTACCCGCTTGGCCGGTAATTTTTTTTTTGGCCGGTGATTCTTTTACTACTACCAGATTTGGCCGGCGGGGGTTCCAGGCTTCCAGCCAAACCTGGCCAACGGGCCGAATAATCGCGTGCCCAGCCCGTAACAGGCTTGGCCTGGCGTCGATTTTGACAAAATTAACCTAAATCTGGAAAGATCTCACAAAATAACCTGGTTCTGAAAAGATTTCACAAAATAACCTTTTGCTTGGCTCCGCACCAGATGGAGCCAAACTCAATAGCACGGCTCCATTCTAGGTGGAGTCAAACTCAATAGCACGGCTCCGTTCCGAATGGAGCCAAGGTCAGAAGCACAACGCCATCCCTAGCGGAGCCAAGCTCAGTAGCACGGCTCCGTCCCAGACGAAGCCAAGCTTAGTAGCACGGCTTCATCCCAGGTGGAGCCAAGGTCCTTAGCCGTTTTCAAAAAATAATTGGGAGTACATGGTTCATGCAACTAACAAGGACAAACGTTATCGAGCCCAACGGAGTTTGCATCATCTCTGACCGCCACCAAAAGATACTCAACACAATTGTTTTGTATTTTATGTTTATTTTCATTTAGGTGGTTATGTGTGAAAAATTAGAAGATGTACCATAGCAAGTCTCTATTCTTCTCAATTTGTTATTAATTGTTCCTTGACATTACTCTTTTGAACCGCGGTGACACGTCAACATAGTCGGTGTGGTCCGTACCTCCGGCGTCGTTGCCATACATGTCTGATGACCCAAAAGTATAGGGGGTGTATCATATTACTTCCGATAAATAAGAGTGTCGAACCCAACAAGGAGCAGAAGGTGTTGACAAGTAGTTTTGATCAAGGATTCACTGTAAATACTAGCAAACTGGTTTTCAGGGGTTTTTGATATTGCAAATAAATAAAGTACGAGTAAATAAAAGACAATAATAATAATTACAGCGAGTGGTCCAATCCTTTCTAGAGCAAAGGACAAGCCATTGTTTTACTTATGATGTCTAAACGTTCCTAAGGACACACGGGAATTTCCTCAAGTGCTTTCGCTTCACGCGGCTGAATAATCTTTATCGGTTTGGTAGGTGTTGTGTAGGCGAACCTATGCTAATGCACCACAGTCTTAAACTTTGAGATCCTACACTCCCTCATGCACTGGTTTCCTAACGGGGGTTTAGGTTTTTGTCATTCCAGCAACCGCACAATTAGTAGCCAAATACACGATCCAGGCCCATAAAGGTGAATATCATGTACTCGACGTTCACATAACACCACTAGAAGAATATCACCACAACTTAAATATCAAACCATTAAATATTACTCAACATAATTTCACTACTAACATCTTGACTTCTCCCATGTCCTCAAGAACTAAATGAACTACTCACAAGCATCATATGAATCATAATCAGAGGTAATATAATGATGAATAACAATCTGGACATAAACCTTAATCCAATGGTTTCACTCAATACCATCAACTATGCGGTGACCCAGCATACCACTGCATGGTGTAGTACGCAAGTCGTTGACATAACACAAGTGAAAGGACATGGAAGATATAAGTAAAGAATATTTCTTAATTATTTCTGTTCGTTGGTTTATAATTGAATAAATGTTCATGTGTTGTTGTAAGGAATACCATGTTGAGATCTTTTATAAGATCTAGTATTTGATCCTCACTTAAGGTGTTGTTATAGTAAAGCTAATCCCATTTGATCTAGCCCATAGATCAAATCATCTCTACCCAAAATAAGGTTTTAGCAAAGATCACAGTGAAGTTTATAGCACTTGACTTGATGATCTACTTCAATTCTATCAAGTCAAGTGAAACTTCAGTTACTGTGACAAGTTTTATTTGAAAGAGCGAAAATTCCCCGGATTTTTTATGCATGAATGCAATGCACACATTTCTATTCTCTCATTTTGTAGCCTCTAAACTTGGGATATCACAAACTACAAGGAGTAATTAACACCGGGAAAGTTTCCCCTATGAACTAGATAAGATCAAACCCAAGATGTTACATCGAGACGGAGTGGAGATGGTGGAGATGGTGGTGTTGGTGATGGAGATGATGATGATGATGATCCCGATGAAGTCCAGCTCGATGACGGTGACGATGGCGATGATTTCCCCCCTCCGGGAAGGAATTTCCCTGGCAGATTTCTGCCTGCCGAAGAGTTTTTCTCTCTCTGTTATTTTCCACCCCGTCCCGGCGGCGGAATATTTCTGTGATCCTCCCCTGAGTTTAGGGTTCTCAGGAGATGAAATACGCAAAGGGGCGTTGTCAGAGGCGGGCCAGGGCCACCACACCATGCCTAGGCGCGGCCATGGGTGGCCCGCGCCTAGGGGTGGTGTGGGCCCCTCCTGGCCCACCCCAGGCTTCCCTTTTGGCTTCCTCCGGCATATGGCAAAATAGGAACTTTTGGGTATTTTCCAGGAATTGCTGATTTTTAGAAATATGGTATCTTGACGGTCCTTTTTCCAGCAGAATTCCGACTCCGACACTTAATTCTCCAATAATCATCAAACATGCAAAAATAGAAGAAATAACATAAGTATCATCTCCAAGTGTGAAATATATCAGTGAATAACAATAAATTTTGATATGAAATAGTGATGCAATTTGGATGTATTAAATGGAAATAGGCACAAAATAGAAAATAATTGTCTTGAGTATCCCTTGGTGATGGTCCGAAATGGTGCAAACCTCGCTATTGGCCTCAATAAACTTGGTCCTCACTAGGTGCATGAACCACTCTCAAATGTTATTAGAAAACGGCTAAGGACCTTGGCTCCACCTAGGACGGAGCCGTGCTACTAAGCTTGGCTCCACCTGGGACGGAGCCGTGCTACTGAGCTTGGCTCCGCCTGGGACGGCGTTGTGCTTATGAGTTTGGCTCCACCCTGAACGGAGCCGTGCTATTGAGTTTGGCTCCACCGGCAATGGCGTTGTGCTTCTCAGCTCGGCTCCACCTGGGACGGAGCCGTGCTACTGAGCATGGCTCCGTCTTGTGCGGAGCCGACCAAAAGGTTATTTTGTGAAATCTTTTCGAAACCAGGTGGTTATTTTGTGAAATCTTTCCAGATTTAGATTAATTTTGTCAAAATCGACTGGCCTGGCACATGGAAAACGGGCCGTGGCACGCCATGTGTTCCAGACTTCCAGCTGGGCCGCCACCTGAAGCCTGCGTAACGACACAACATGGCCTGTTTCATTATTTATTTATTTTTTAGACTTTTTTTTTGTTTTCTCTTATTCATTCGAATAAAATAGCCTACAAGGCCTAAACAGCCCGACCCATTTAGTAATTGTGTTGTACTTGGCCACCACCATTCAAGGCACATCATGTTGGCACGTCACAGCCCATTTATACGCGGGCCTCCATGGGCCATGCCTAGCCTGTTTACGAGGGCGGACATGGCCTGGCCCATTGATTATCTTTGGTTCCATCTATAGGTGGTTAATGGGTCGACTCTAGCACGACACGAACTTGCACGTGCCTAAACGGTTTTGGCCCAGGACAATCGCAGCGACCTGTTTTATAAGAGAAAGGACACGGATGCCGCCTAGAGGGGGTGAATAGGCGGTTTAAAACTTTTACAAATATGGCTTAACAAATGCGGAATAAAACTAGTGTTTAATTCGTCAAGCACAAAACCTATATAACTAAGTTTCACCTATGTGCACCAAGAACTTATGCTAAGCAATACAAGTAACTATGTGATAGCAAGATATATAACTTCAAACACGAAGGCTATCACAAAGTAAAGTGCATAAGTAAAGAGCTCGGTTATAGGAATAACCGAAGTGACGCGGAGACAACGATGTATTGATACGTCCAATTTGCATCACTATTTTGTATCATAATTTGCTGTTATTCATTGATATATTTCATATTGGGACACAATACTTATGTTATTTCATTTATTTTGCATGTTTCACCATCATTGGAGGATTAAGCACCGGAGCCAGGATTCTGCTGGAAAAAGCACCGTCAGAACGCAATATTTCGGAAGATCAACTGTGGAAGGGAATTTCACGTAAATTCCTATTTTTCCGGATGACGGAGGGAGCCAAAGGGGGAGCAGAGAGGAGCCATCGTGGGCCCGGACCACGGGCGGCGCGGCCCAAGGCCCGGCCGCGCCACCCTGTGCTCGGGGGCCCCACAGCCCCTTTCGCCTCCTTTTCTTCGCGTACTCCTTCGTCCCGAAAACCTAAGCCGGATAGAGGACCTCACGGAGGGTTACAGCCGCCTCGCGGGGCGGAGAACACCGGAGAGAAAAGAGCTCTCCGGCGGGCGGGAATCCGCCGGGGAAATTCCCTCCCGGAGGGGGAAATCGACGCCATCGCCATCGTCATCGAGCGGGACATCATCTCCATCATCATCATCATCATCTCCACCATCTACACCGCCATCACCACCGCTGCACCTCGTCATCGTTGTAGCAATTCGGGTTAAATCTTGATTGTTTGATAGGGGAAACTCTCCCGGTGTTATTCTATACTTGTTGTAGATGCTATTGAGTGAAACCATTGAACCAAGGTTTATGTTCAGATTGTTATTCATCATCATATCACCTCTGATTGTATTCCATATGATGTCTCGTGAGTAGTTCGTTTAGTTCTTGAGGACATGGGTGAAGTCTAAATGCTACTAGTGAATTATGGTTGAGTAATATTCAATGTTATGATATTTAAGTTGTGGTGTCATTCTTCTAGTGGTGTCGTGTGAACGTCGACTACACGACACTTCACCATTTATGGGCCTAGGGGAGTGCATCTTGTATTCGGTTGCTAATTGCGGGGTTGCCGGAGTGACGTAAACCTGAGCCCCGTTAGTATATCGATGCAGGAGGGATCGCAGGATCTCGTAGTTTAAGGTTGTGGTTAGATTTATCTTAATTACTTTCTTGTAGTTGCGGATGCTTGCAAGGGGTATAATCACAAGTATGTATTAGTCCTAGGAAGGGCGGTGCATTAGCATAGGTTCACCCACACAACACTTATCAAAACAATGAAGATTATTAAACCACATGAAGCGAAAGTACTAGACTAAAATCCCCGTGTGTCCTCAGGAACGTTTGGTCATTATAAGTAAACAAACCGGCTTGTCCTTTGTGCTAAAAAGGATTGGGCCACTCGCTGCAATTATTTCTCTCGCATTTTATTTACTTGTACTTTATTTATCCGCAATATCAAAACCCCCGAATACTTGTCCGTGAGCATTTACAAGTGAATCCTCCATCGAAACCGCCGCCAACACCTTCTCGCTCCTTGTTGGGATCGACATTCTTACTTATCGAAGATACTACGATACACCCCCTATACTTGTGGGTCATCAAGACTATTTTCCGGCGCCGTTGCCGGGGAGTGAAGCGCTATTGGTAAGCGGAATTGGTAAGGAAAACCTTTACCTGTTTGTGCTGATTTTATTTCTGCCTCGCTGCTATAAATCATTATGGAGAGATCTTCTCTTCAATTTCTATTTGGGAAATCTACTACTACTGCAACGGTAGTGGATGAAGCGCCAGGTGAGGAAGTAGTACCATATAAAATACCTATGAAAATTATTGAACGTGTTACGGATAACCGCTATGAAGGGGATGGAACTGTTCATCCTGGTGATCATTTATTGTTTTTTGCATGAATTATGCGGGTTATTCAAATGTGCAGGTATTTCTATGAATGAAGTTAGAAAGAAACTATTCACTATATCGCTGTCCGGTAAAGCGGCGCATCGGTATAAATTGTCGAAGAATGGTGATTCTATTGATTGGGAGGACATTGTGCCTTTATTTTATTCCAAATTTTATCCTCCAAGTGAAATTCACAAAGATCGGAACCGCATATATAATTTCTGGCCTCATGATGGAGAGAGTATTGCCCAAGCTTGGGGGAGATTGAAGTCTTTAATGCTCAAATGCCCCATTCATGAGCTTCTCGGTAATGTTATTATTGATAATTTCTATGCAAGACTTTCTTTTCAAGACAAGACCTTGCTCGGATACTTCTTGTTCCGGATCATTTACACGCAACAAAGAAGAGTTTAAAAGGGACCTTCTTGATCGGATCCAAGAAAATACTGAAGGATGGGAGAACGACAAAGATAGAGAATCGGGTATAATTTATGATTATAAATGCATTGAAGCTTTTATGGATACCGATAAATTTCGTAATATGAGTGCTACATATGGTCTTGATTCCCAAGTTGTTGCAAATCTTTATAAAGCTTTTGCCTCTCATTATGAACTGCCTAAGAAGAATTTTGATAAGTATCATGAACCGTACAAAGATAAAGTTGATTCATCTCGTAAACAAATGTGTAGTGATTGAAACTCGTTGATAATGTTATTCCCGAAGCTTATATCGAAAAAACTCCTTTCCCTGCTAAAATGAAGGAGTACTCGTCGTATCTAGTGCGGTTAATAAAAGTGAAAAGAAACCTAAAGAACTCGAAGAACAAATTAAAATTGAACCTCGCTGTTGCAATAGTTAAAGATCTTGTGACTCGAAAATGTGGAGGATGGTCATATTATTTTCTCGTGAAGATGCTTCTAATATTGTTTCACATCCTAATAAATCCAAACAAGTTAGTGTTCCTATGCTATCTCGTTAGAATTGGTGATCATTGCTATTATGGTTTATGTGATATTGGTGCAAGTGTTAGTGCTATTCCTTATGAGCTTTACACGGAGATTATGCATGAAATTGGTTCTTGTGAACTTGAAGATATTGATGTGGTTATTCATCTAGCTAATAGAGAAACTATTTCTCCAATTGGTATTGTTCGAGATGTGGAAGTTCTATGTGGTAAGATTAAATATCCTGCTGACTTTTTGGTACTTGGTTCCGTTGCTAGTGATCATTGTCCTATCATTTTCGGTAGACCTTTTCTAAATACTTGTGGAGCTATTATAGATTGTAAGAAAGAGAAAATTTTGACTAGATTTGTCTGGTGAACCTTATGAATTTAATTTTTCTAAATTTACCAAAACTCCTTATAAAGCTGACTTGCCTAGTAATGATTTTAAAATGGAGCAAGTGTGCATCTATTGTTCTTGTTCCTAATAATCCTTTGCAAGCAACATTTGGAGAATAGTGAAAGTGAAGCTTTTAGGAAAGAAAGAGATGAGCTTGAGGAAATTTTTCTTCGCCAACCTATTCTCAAGCATGATTTACCTAGTGGAAGATTTGGGTACAACACCGCCACCAAAAGAAGATCCTGTTTTTGATTTAAAGCCTTTACCTGATAATCTTAAATATGCTCATATTGATGATAAGAAAATATATCCTGTTATTATTAGTTCTAAGCTTTCAGAGATTGAGGAAGAAAGGTTATTGGAAATATTGAAGAAACACCGAGGAGCTATTGGCTATACTCTTGATGATTTGAAAGGGATTTCTCCTTCTATTTGCCAACATGCTATTAATATGGAAGAAGATGCAAAGCCCGTTGTTGAACATCAACGTCGTCTAATTCCGAAGATGAAAGAGGTGGTAAGGAATGAGGTATTAAAACTTCTTGAAGCTCGGTATTATATATCCTATTGCCGATAGTAGATGGGTTAGTCCTGTGCATTGTGTTCCTAAGAAGGGAGGAATGACTCGTTGTGCCTAATGATAATGATGAGCTTATTCCTCAAAGAATAGTTGTAGGTTACAGAATGTGCATTGATTTTCGAAAAGTTAATAAAGTTACTAAGAAAGATCATTACCCTTTACCCTTTATTGATCAAATGCTAGAAAGGTTATCTAAAAATACTCATTTTTGCTTTCTTGATGGTTATTCGGGTTTTCACAAATTGTCGTTAAAGCTAAAGATCAAGAGAAAACCACTTTTACTTGTCCTTATGGAACTTATGCTTATAGGCGTATGCCTTTTGGTTTATGTAATGCTCCTGCTACTTTTCAAAGATGCATGTCTGCTATTTTTCATGGTTTTTGTGAAAGTATTGTAGAGGTGTTCATGGATGATTTTTCTGTTTATGGGAATTCTTTTGATAATTGCTTGCGAAACCTCGATAAAGTTTTGCAGAGATGTGAAGAAACTAACCTTGTTCTTAATTGGGAGAAATGCCACTTTATGGTTAATGAAGGAATTGTATTGGGACATAAAATTTCCGAGAGAGGTATTGAAGTTGATAGAGCTAAAGTTGAAGCAATTGAGAAGATGCCCTACCCGAGGGATGTTAAAGGTATTCGTAGTGTTCTTGGTCATGCTCGGGTTTTATAGGAGATTTATTAAGGATTTCTCTAAAATTTCAAAGCCTCTTACTAATCTTCTTCAAAAAGATGTACCTTTTGTTTTTGATGATGATTGTAAGGAAGCTTTTGAAACTCTAAAGAAAGCCTTAACAACTCGCTCCCGTAGTTGAACCTCCCGATTGGAATTTGCCTTTTGAAATTATGTGTGATGCTAGTGACTTTTGTCGTAGGCGCCGTTCTTGGACAGCGAGTAGATAAAAAATTAAATGTTATTCATTATGCTAGTAAGACTCTTGATGCTGCTCAAAGAAATTATGCTACAACCGAAAAAGAATTGTTAGCTCGTAGTCTTTGCTTGTGACAAGTTTAGACCCTATATTGTTGATTCAAAAGTTACAATTCATACCGATCATGCTGCAATTAGATACCTTATGACAAAGAAAGATGCTAAGCCAAGGCTTATTAGATGGGTACTTCGTTGCAAGAATTTGATTTACATATTATAGATAGGAAAGGTGCCGATAATCCCGTTGCCGATAATTTGTCTAGATTAGAAAATATTGCTTATGATCCCGTTCTCGTTAATGATAGTTTTCCAAATGAACAATTGGTTGTAATAAAGGTGAGCTCGCGAGAGAGCCCTTGGTATGCAGATTATGCTAACTTTATTGTTTCGAAGTATTTGCCTCCAACCTTTTCAACTCAAAGAAAGGAGGAAATTCTTTTATGACTTGAGGCATTATTTTTGGGATGACCCACACTTATATAAAGAAGGAGTGGATGGTATTATGTGAAGATGTGTTCCTGAATATGAACAACATGAGATATTGAATAAATGTCATGGTAGTGTTTATGGAGGACATCACGCTGGAGATAGAACCGCGCAAAAGGTTCTACAATCAGGTTTTTATTGGCCAACACTTTTCAAGGATGCAAGGAAATTTATTCTATCTTGTGATGAATGTCAAAGAGTTGGTAATATCTCTAGACGCAATGAAATGCCTATGAATTATACTCTTGTTATTGAACCATTCGATTGTTGGGGATTCGACTTCATGGGTCCTTTCCCTTCTTCGTACGGTAACACTCATATACTTGTCGCCGTTGATTATGTTACTAAATGGGTAGAAGCTATACCTACAAAAAGTGCCGATGGTGAGACCTCTATAAAAATGCTTGTAGATGTTATATTTCCTAGATTTGGAGTACCTAGATATATTATGACCGATGGAGGTTCTCATTTTATTCATGGAGGTTTTAGAAAAACTCTTGCTAAGTATGGTATTAATCATAGAATTGCTTCCGCTATCATCCTCAAACTAGTGGTCAAGTAGAATTATCAAATAGAGAGATTAAAGCTATTTTAGGAAAGACTGTTAATAAATCTAGAAAGAATTGGGCTAGTAAATTGAAAGAAGCACTATGGGCTTATAGAACTCGCTTATAAAAATCCTATGGGAATGTCACCTTATAAAATGGTTTATGGAAAAGCTTGTCATTTACCTTTAGAGCTAGAGCACAAAGCTTATTGGGCTGTTAGAGAACTAAATAAAGATCCTAAATTAGCCAGGTAATAAGAGGTTGTTGCAATTAAGTTCTCTAGATGAATGGAGAAGTGAAGCTTATGAAAATGCTAAACTCTTTAAAGAAAAAGTTAAGAAGTGGCATGATAGAAGGATCATTAAAAGAGAATTTAATGTTGGAGATCAAGTTCTATTGTATCGGTCTCGTCTCAGCATTCTTTGCAGGAAATTACTCTCGAAGTGGGAAGGACCATATGTTGTTGAGGAGGTGTATCGTTCAGGAGCAATTAAAATTAGCTCTCTCCAAGGCAATGCCACACAAGTGGTGAATGGACAAAGACTCAAGCATTATATCTCGGGTGATTCTTATAATGTTGATGTTGATATTATTCAAGTGGAAACACCGGAGGCTTTCATCAAAGGACAAATTGACAGTCCGCCAGAACTGGATTTTGAATAGGTAACAATATAGGTAATAAAAAGTCCGCGTTTACCTTTCCGAACATTATTTCTGCTGTTTTTAGAAAATATGAAAAATTACGGAATCGAAACGGAGTGGAAAAGACGCGCGAGGGCCCGTCACCACAGGCCGGCGCGGCCCCACCCCGGCCGCGCCGACCTATGGTGACGGCCCCTCGGCGTCCCGTTTCCACTCGTTTTCGGCCCGGAACCTTCCTTTTGTCGTAAAAATATTTGCTATATAATCCCCCGGACCCCCGGAGGTCCGTAATATCGTTTTCTCGTCGTGTTTTGTTTCGAGCTGTTTTCTCGCCAGATCTGCTTCGGATCTAGATCCACCATGTCCTCTTCGGGAACTCAGAAGGACAGCTTCTTTGAGGACGTCGTCAACCCGTACATGAACGAGTCAAGATGCACCCCAAAGAGTTGCCGCTCGTGGATGGAGAGTTGCAGATCAAAGATGTCCAGGGTCCTAAGGGAGAAGGGAGTTTGGAAGACAGGATGGAGAAACTGGAACAAGAGGTTTTCAACTACAAGAAGATGGCTGAGCGTGAAGTGGATATCTTTCACAAGATTGTGTCTGAACTCATTGATGGGCACAAGAAGGAGACAGCAAAGTTGTGGGACGATATCTTCTCACTTCACGACACCACCAACAAACTCCAAGCTCAACTCTATGATGTTCATAATCAAAACTCGTGAGTATGAAAACAGATTTAAGCGCATAAGTCATGCTCGCTAGTTTCGTGTTTCCGGAGACCAAGATGTCTTTTGTTGATGGAGGGCCTCTTCCATGGAAGTCCGATGACGACAAAGATTCACCATCATCACCGAAGGAGTAATTCATCATCGGTATTGGCATCCCCTTGGTTTGTTCCAAGCTTGGGGAGTGCCGCGGTATCACATCATCACCACCTTTATCTTTTACTATCAAGTAGTGTCATATCATGAGTAGGGAAGTTATCATATGGAATAGTATGCAATGTGGAAGTATCTCTCCTAGTTAGTTATCTATGTATCCGTTGGTGTGAGTTATCGTTATGGAATATTAATGAGAAGTCTTATCATTTACTTTTTGCACACCTTATTTTAGTTTGCAATCTCCATTATATGATTACTCTTGACATGAGTATTGATATCACTTTGGGAGCATCAAGTAAATCTATTTGGTTTTGGCAAACTTAGCATTGGTCAATAGCAACAACATCTTGATGTTTAATAGAAGAGAGAAATACACTTAGATACATTACTCTATTATCTCTATGCTTAGTATTCTGAGGTTAAAATTGCTTGTGCTTATGAGAAAGATGCGTGATTGTTTCTATCATATGTATATTTGTTTGTTTCCCTCAACCTTTATGCTTGCTATCAAACCTTGCTAGCCAAAGACCTGTATCGAGAGGGAATGCTTCTCATACATCCATAACCTTAGACCAAACCTATGCCATTTGTGTCCACCATACCTACCTACTACATGGTATTTTCTCGCCATTCCAAGTAAATACTTCATGTGCTACCTTTAAATTATTCAAACTACTACTCCTTATTTGTGTCAATGTTTAATAGCTCATGAGGAAGTATGTGGTGTTTTATCTTTCAATCTTGTTGGGCAACTTTCACCAATGGACTAGCGGCACATCCGCCTATCCAATAACTTTGCAATAAGAGCTGGCAACGGGATTCCCAGTCCCAAATTAATTAATCAAAATAGACACTCCTCCATGGTTTGTGATTGTTGGACGGCACCCGAAGGATTCGGTTAGCCATGGATTGAGAAAGCCAAGGTTGGGGGGAGTGTCAACATAATAAAACTAAAATAAAAAGGCACTCCTTCATGGTATGAGATTGTTGGCAGGCACCCGAGGATTCGGTTAGCCATGGTTTGTGAAAGAAAGGTTGGAAGGAGTGCCACCCAAAAATAAAATGGGAGCCGCTCTTTGAGAGTTTGTCTGGCAAGGGGGTTAGAGTGCCCGCTACCATTCGTTGACAACAACAAACACCTCTCAAAATCTTACTTTTATTCTCTTTATATGATTTCAAAACTTGAAAAGCTCTAGCACATGATTTAATCCCTGCTTCCCTCTGCGAAGGGCCTGTCTTTTACTTTTATGTCGAGTCAGTAAACCTATTTCCCTCTATCTCAAGCAAGCAATTGAGTTGTTGTGAACCAATCATTTATGCTATGGTTCAGTTGATCATGTCTTTTATACTTTCTTGTTTAGTACCAATTTTATCTGAATGAATATGACTTTGAAGTTATCAATGATTATGAAGAGATTGTCATGCTTAAATATGAAGGCTCAACTATAAATTCTAATATGAAAGCTTTGCTTAGAAGTACAATCCGTTAGTAGTTCTCTGACCAAGAACAAAGTTTGTCATCACCAACTATGATTTCTTATGCACCTTTACTTGTGATTTCTCTTTACTTATTTCGAGATGAGTTATATGAGGAAGTTGTTTACTAGAATGTCTTGTGTAAATGAATATGATGCTTCTTGTCCGTATTTTATTTATCGACTCTTCACTCCATAAACATGTGGTCTTGTTTATCGAGCTCAGTTTCGCTTGGGGACAAGCGAGGTCTAAGCTTGGGGGGAGTTGATACGTCCAATTTGCATCACTATTTTGTATCATATTTGCTGTTATTCATTGATATATTTCATATTGGGACACAATACTTATGTTATTTCATTTATTTTGCATGTTTCACCATCATTGGAGGATTAAGCACCGGAGCCAGGATTCTGCTGGAAAAAGCACCGTCAGAACGCAATATTTCGGAAGATCAACTGTGGAAGGGAATTTCACGTAAATTCCTATTTTTCCAGATGACGGAGGGAGCCAAAAGGGGGAGCAGAGAGGAGCCACTGTGGGCCCAGACCATAGGGCGGCGCGGCCCAAGGCCTGGCCGCGCCACCCTGTGCTCTGGGGGCCCCACAGCCCCTTTCGCCTCCTTTTCTTCGCGTACTCCTTCGTCCCGAAAACCTAAGCCGCATAGAGGACCTCACGAAGGGTTACAGCCCGCCTCGCGGGGCGGAGAACACCCGCAGAGAAAAGAGCTCTCCGGCGGCGGAGAATCCGCCGGGAAATTCCCTCCCGGAGGGGGAAATCGACGCCATCGCCATCGTCATCGAGCGGGACATCATCTCCATCATCATCATCATCATCTCCACCATCTACACCGCCATCACCACCGCTGCACCTCGTCATCGTTGTAGCAATTCGGGTTAAATCTTGATTGTTTGATAGGGAAACTCTCCCGGTGTTATTCTATACTTGTTGTAGATGCTATTGAGTGAAACCATTGAACCAAGGTTTATGTTCAGATTGTTATTCATCATCATATCACCTCTGATTGTATTCCATATGATGTCTCGTGAGTAGTTCGTTTAGTTCTTGAGGACATGGGTGAAGTCTAAATGCTACTAGTGAATTATGGTTGAGTAATATTCAATGTTATGATATTTAAGTTGTGGTGTCATTCTTCTAGTGGTGTCGTGTGAACGTCGACTACACGACACTTCACCATTTATGGGCCTAGGGGAGTGCATCTTGTATTCGGTTGCTAATTGCGGGGTTGCCGGAGTGACGAAACCTGAGCCCCCGTTAGTATATCGATGCAGGAGGGATCGCAGGATCTCGCAGTTTAAGGCTCGTGGTTAGATTTATCTTAATTACTTTCTTGTAGTTGCGGATGCTTGCAAGGGGTATAATCACAAGTATGTATTAGTCCTAGGAAGGGCGGTGCATTAGCATAGGTTCACCCACACAACACTTATCAAAACAATGAAGATTATTAAACCACATGAAGCGAAAGTACTAGACTAAAATCCCCGTGTGTCCTCAGGAACGTTTGGTCATTATAAGTAAACAAACCGGCTTGTCCTTTGTGCTAAAAAGGATTGGGCCACTCGCTGCAATTATTTCTCTCGCATTTTATTTACTTGTACTTTATTTATCTGCAATATCAAAACCCCCTGAATACTTGTCTGTGAGCATTTACAGTGAATCCTCCATCGAAACTGCCGCCAACACCTTCTGCTCCTCGTTGAGATCGACATTCTTACTTATCGAAGATACTACGATACACCCCCTATACTTGTGGGTCATCATGTATCCCGAAGTTCACACTCTTGTGAGTGCTACTCTCCGTTGGAGCGGTGTGGAGGACAAGTCACTCCAAATGCACGACGGCCACCGTATTCTCCTCGAGAATTCCCACCAAAAGGGATATCCTCGATCCACTAAGGAATCTTAGGGTGGTCACCGAACCCGCACAAAGCTTGGGGCTATCTCCACAACTTAATTGGAGGCTCCCAATAAATCGCCACAAAGGCCTTGCCCTTGTAGAATCTCCACAACTTAATTGGAGTCCCCAAGAACACCACAAAGACCACTAAGCCGTCTAGGACCCAAGAGGAACAAGCTCCGGGAACAAGCTCCCGAAGTAAATATCTCACGAACTTTCACCTCCACGTATCACCGCGGAGAAGTCAAACCGATGCACCAAATGCAATGGCTAGAACACCACAAAGATGCTCAAATCCTCCACTCTCAAATTCCAAAAAAAGCTACCAAAACTATTGGGGGAATAAGAGAGGAACAACAAAATAAGAAGAGGAACACAAAATTTCTCTCCAAGATCTAGATCTAGAGATTCCCTCACAAAGAGGGGGATTTGATTGGTGCAAATATAGATCTAGACCTCCTCTCTCTTTTCCTCAAATTTGAGGAAGAATCATGGAGGGATTGGGGGAGAGGAGGAGCTCTCAAGATGCAACAATGGTGGAGAGCAAGAGGTTGAAGAAGCAGTGCAGCCAAAGAGAGAGAAGAAGGGCTTAAATAGGAGGCTGCATTTTTTCTGCCCATTGGGGAGTTGGTGTGACTGGTAGTACCGGCGCACAGACGGAGGCGCGCGACGTGTCGCACAGGGGAGGAGTCGCGGGCCTGGGGGAGGTCGGAGGCTCCGGCCAAGGTACCGGCTCGGGACCGCCGAAGCCCCCAAACCCCGTGGACACTTACTGTGATCCAGTGCTCATTTCCGGTATCGCGGGCGGTACCACGCCCGGAGGCTCCGGCCGTGGGCAGGCCGGTGGTACCGCCTGCGCCTCCGGCCGATGCTCCCTCCTCTCCATTTTCTTTTCTTCTTTTAAACACAAACTTGAAAAACAAATAACTTGAGTTTGGAAAATCCAAATGAGACGAAACCAATTTTGTTGGAAAGAGGATGACAAAATATGGATACTAGCGGGGGTTGATTTTCTATTAGTTTCAGAGGTGCAACACCTCAATACGAGAAATCGATAAAATCACCAAACTCGAGAACGCAACAAGTGATCTATGCGAAATCCGTTTTCGATGAACTAGAGCTTGTCATGGAAATAACCACAAGCTCTAAAACACCACATGGATAAGATCCAAATAACAACCAAGAAAGATGATGCAAGTATGCAAAGGTTTGACCGTACTCCGAGCGATACGACCGAGTTACTCACCCGAGAGCCCCTTGATAGTACGACCATTATCCTACAAACCGGTCTCCCAACTAAACCACGAGACTGGTAAGAAAGAAACCCTATCAAGAGAAAACATTAACCTTGCGCATTCCACTTGAGCTTGATGATGATGATCTTGACCGCAACAAGGATGGAACGCCGTTCTTGATTGTGCTTGCTTGATGTCTTGCGGATTGCTCCCCCATAATCCACTACAGGAGAGCTTCTTCTTCGTTGCATCTTCACATATCCATAAACACATATGAATGGCAAGCTTCAAGCATGTGAGCTCCTCGAGTTGACTCATCTTGAACTTGCACCTCATTTCTTCGTATTTGAAACCTTGACGCCAACTAATCGATCAACCATTGCCTATGGACAACTCCTACACATATATCTCAATGCAACCATTAGTCCATAGGGATTATCATGAATTACCAAAACCACACATGGGGGCTTTATGCACTTTCAATAAGCATGTAATGTTGTGTCGGCATGTAGGACCCAAGTCGCGGCCCGAACATGACACAAATGGTAAACAGGCCGGCCCGACACGACAGGTGTGCTTTCCAGCCTTTTTGGTTCTTTTTGGGCCTTTCCAACTTTTTAGGCCAACTTTTTTTTGAAAATATAAACAGGTCGTGTCGTGCTTGCCTGTGGGCCTACCTTGGGTGGATGAGGACAATACATGGCATGCCTCGGGTAGGGCACGACCCATTTCATGGCGTGCCATGTATCCGTTGTGTGGCGTGTTGAACCTGGACCGTGATGGGCCAAGCTGGTACAATAGTTGATTTTTTTCAAAATGACCCACTAAGACGGTTTTATTATCTTATTTGTTTCATGTCACTTCGAAAAAAACACATTTACTTGTTCCTAAATATAAGACATTTTGGTTGTTTAATTTAAGCTGCCAAAATATGTTATATTTAGAAACGGATGGAGTAGCTTACAATGGTCATCTGTTCCAAGTTATCTCCATTCGTTATTGTTTGCATGGTCTTAAAATCGTGAGATTATTAAAACTAAACAAGAAAACGTATGAGTAAAAGAATACATATGTTTTTTTCTATATATTTCTCTCTTCTAGATCAACAATTATCCTACATGACATTATTGCATTAAAAAAGTTGTTTGCTTGCAGTTCATAACGAAAACAAGCTCGCGGAGCTGGGAATGCACCAGCGGTGGATGGAGAAGGGAATTGGGCTAGTCGTCCGCAAAATTGTCCAACCAAAGAAATGTGGACGACAAAATTTGCAGTCCTGCTTAATGATGATAACCAAATGTTGTGCGACAAAAATGCACAATGTAGTATATAGCTGAGTGTATTCTGAATTACGACAGGTTCAGCCCGGTCAATTCGGGCGGGCAGGAAAGGAATCCAAAGTCAAATTTGGCATAGCTGAGGAAGTTTTAAGTCAAGATCAAATGCCGCCAGTGTACAGAAACGAGTCAATAGAAGAAGTTGAGGATGTACTGGCTAGTACAGGTTCATCTTGAGCTAAGTCCAGATATACATGTCAGAGGCTGCCACACCCACAAGTCAAATATGGAAGCTTCGTTTGTCTTTTGAAAGCTGAATTTTCTTATTCTTCCTTGGGTGGGAGAGTAAAGACACTTTCCAGTTTCCACATAGTGAAAACTTACTATTGTCTGCTGTAGCTAAAATTTCTGCAAGTAGTCGCATCCTCATGTCTACGTTTTGTTGTAATATAGAAAAAACACCGCAAATCCAACAGATTTACCATCTGAATCAGCAGATAGCTTTCAACAGATTTGGTGAGTGCGGAAGACCACTCATTAATAACTACTAGTGGAAGTTTCTTGTAGAATTCTGAGACCGAGCTAGGTCACATGTCATTTTCTACAGCCACTTCTCCATGACTAATCCCGAAAGGTAAATTTAAAAATTAAGCTGTCATAATTTGTCTCCCCGGTGCACGTCTACTCGGGATAAAGGAGACATTTCGGTCTAGCTGATCCATCTGTAGCAGTGTACTCATCTTAACATAATCAGCAACATGTAGTAGGAGTAGTAACGATGTGTGCTTCCTTTAGCTTAATTAACTAGTGGAGTAAACTATGATCTGAAGATGCAGGCGGCTTGCCTGATATTGTACAATTGATTCTGCCTTGGTTTCACCTCAAGCGCCTACCGGCCGGCAAACCAGACGGCTCCCTGGTTTAAAGTTTCGCAGCAAATTATATGAGAGTGCATTTTGTAGGGCGGTCGTTTTTCAAAACGTCGTGCATTTCAGATTTTCAATTGTCTGTGAGAATTGCAGTGAGTTACTCATGAAACTGGCTACGAATATAGAAGATTTTTGCTTTTTAAAAAGCGAATATGTACATGTATATGATTTACAGTTTTGATTTACCTTCACTCCGTTGTCTAAAGCACTAAACATAGACAACCATTTTCAATAAAGCACCTGGATAGGTTGGAATAAAGGACACCATATCCACATACCTTAGTTGAAGACGACGGCAATGTTTTGTTTAGCGAGGCAGGAAGGGAGCAGGAAGCTTCGTGCCGACAAACATAACCTTATATACTTGCAAATATAGTTTAAATATGTTATATGTCATCGTAAAGATGGTGTAGACATTGGTCACATCGACAGTAGTTCTACTCCATTCAGATATCCAAGTCTAGAGAGACAAACTGTTGGGATCAAGGTGGATAAATAATATCTTCATTAGTTACTACATGCACTAATCTTTGGGAGTAGAAATCTCATGTATTGAAGAAGAGAAAGAAAAAAGGAGGCACATTAGGAGAAGAAGCCCCATGCATGGTGGGAGTGAGAGAAAAGAGAGAAAAAATCATTAATTACTCACACAAATTAAGAAAATAGAAGAGTCAAAGCCTTTCATCTTTGAACTATCTGAAAATGGGGATGGGATTAGGAAGCCCAAGAAGTACTCGCTAATGTGCTAGGAAAACTTTGGCTAGATACCTTGAGTGTTTTTTTTTTTCCGAAAAGCTTGTTGCCTTGCTATCTAACTAAACGGATCAACAAGACCGTTCAAATCTTGGGTTCATCATTTTTTATTTGGCCACATCAAGTACTACTAACGGATAAAAAGTAGCATTTCATATGTATATATATGCTTTGATATTTTAAGAAATACATGGCATGATCGGTGATAATTAACGGATAAGTTTAGGAATAAACAAAAAGAGACTTAAGAGCACTCTAGCACACATACCTAGAGTCTCTCACCCTTCCAATATAGATCATAGATACACTTTGGTGGATTCACTTTATGACTAACTATCCATAGATATCTTAACTCATCCTCTGAAATACACCTCCAACCCTCTACAGTTGTAGTTATTGGCCCCACATACATTTTAGAGGTGCGCATCCGCAACTTTAGGGATGATTCACTACCATACCGACTGCCTCCTAACAGATCCCCGCCTCCATGCCAACTTCCTTTCCACTTTCCTGTACTTCTCCCGTACCCGAAGTGCCCCAGGAGGGGCACTACCAAAATGCTCCATGATACTCGACGTAGGGCCCCAACCCCGTCTCTCCGACATTGATGCCAAGAGCACTAAGGTTGTTCACAAGCCTCTCTTGCCCTGCCCGTCCCATCAGCAAGCTTCTAGCCGCGCCCCCTCTGGTTTCCTCCGCCTTCCATGACCACCCTCGCCCTCCCCTTGTGAGCAACACACATATTTTAAATGAGCAACTGGTGAAAGTGCAGGATGGTGGTGGAGGTTGTGGCCGAGGCTAGGCGGCGGTTGCAACGGTTAGACCGTGTGCATAATGAAAATGGGGTGGAGGGAGAAATAAAGAGTTATCAACCAACAAGTGGGTCCATGTGGAACCGGACTAAGTTGTGTCATTCACCGAACTATTACCCTCCTCTCCTCCCATGCACGTACATGTGACTAGGGTTGGTCGCCTCTCGTCGGCGTCCCCGCCATTCCGTGGATCTAGGCCCCTGTCGGCGGGAGGGCTCCATTTTTCCTGTTTTTAGGGTTCTTATTTGGTGGGGCGGCGCTCAGGTGGTGGCGGTGGTGTGTCTTCCAATAAGGTCTCCCCGACTTCAGCCCCATTTCGACGATGACGTCGAGAAGCTTGAGGGGGGGGGGGGGGGGCTTCAAGGGCTTGTTTCTGGTTGTGTGGGTCTTTGGATCGTCAACGTGTTTCGCTGGCAGATCACCCTTCTTTGTCGTCTCCGGGATGGATGTGGTCTTATTGACCCGTTTGGCGACTTCCGTCTGTAACCAACAACGTCAGGCTAGCCCGGGGAGGTGCAGCATCGGCGACACGCCATCGACATGGTCTGGAGGCAAAGACCGACGCTGGACGTCAACGAGGACGTGCTGCAGCCAAGGCCTAGCCCGGATGGCTACCAGGGTGATGAAACCTGTGATGCCCCCCCCCCCCCCCCCCCGCTCGAGTTCGAGTCCCGGTACTCACTCGCGGGCGTGTACGCACCGTTGCACTTCTGTGCCCTGAAAACTTAATACAATGCCGCCATGGGCTAGTCCTGGCTGGTCTCGTTTTTAAGATGAAGGGCTTCTCAAGGATCTCGTTGTACTTTTCGTTTTTCTGGAGATGCTTTGCATTGTTCTTGTTTCTTTTAATGTCAGGTCCTATTCGGAAAAAAAAAAAGTGGAACCACGTGGAAGGAAAAAAGAAGAAGAATGTAGTTTCTTTTTTTGACAGAACCATCTCTTTATTGATTAAAACACATCAATACACAGAGTTTCCCGTATACAATCCGGAACATAATGGAAAACCTCACTAGAGGGTTCACTAAAACAAGACTTAGCTAAGATGTGTGTTGCTTCATTCAGAGTACGCTTCACATGTATAAAGGACAACGATGTGGAGGAGTTGGACATGGCCTGCAGGAGATCTATCCATCGAAGAAGAGTTGAGGCACCGAACAAAGGACAGACAATCTAAAGCGAAAATAACCTTATCAAAACCCTCCTCTTGAGCAAGCAACACTGCTCCTTGGAGAGCCAAAGCTTCAGCTTCTTCAGGAGAATGTGGTTTAGAGAATCTTATACGAGAAAACATTTGTTGGCCTCTTATATTCTGTAAAAGACACTTTAATACCTTTGCATAGTCCGCGTTTTTTGGTTGTATGTAGAGTTGCCCAGGATAGCACGATGGCACATTGTTTGGCGGTTTGGCCAGCTAGTGTCTGAAAGCTACTTTGCATGGAATATGATAAAAACTGTACTGGTTGAACGTGAGTTATATATTCAGTTCGCCAAAAGCTAGGTTCGTGGCCTTCTCGATTAATAACCTAGGCTCATGGGTCTAGATAAAGCTAATCCATCCTCAATTAGAGCATATGAAACATAGGCGGAAAGCAACTAGATATGTAATTGTAGCCCTGTAGGTAAGCCAAGACGGATGTGGTCACCGACTTGCAGCATTTTCTTTTGTGAAGCAAACGGCCACTAACTCACTTCCAGTGTACACACGCTAGTGTCTAGTGTCGTCTCTTCAAAAGAAAGAAAAACATATCTAACACCTATATTTTTGTTTTTAAGAGTATACAGGTCATTCAACTCTACTTAATAACTCAACACGGTGCAAGGAGGATGGTTCGGTGACAACGCCACTTGACTTTGGGTTGTCGTTGGCACATGGATCTTCTATACGGCGGAACCACCTGTAAATTAGGGCATCTCCAGCGGGCCGACGCCATTTCCGAAATGTCCGTTTGCGTCGGTCCGCGGACGCGTTGTGGCCCAGGGCGACCGTTTGCGTCGGGGGTAGCTCCAGCGGTGCGGACATATATTTTATCCGGGGACAGCGTCAAGGTCGCTAATGGCATTTTACGTCCCGTCGAGGACTGCCGCCGGCGATTAACTGTTCCCGCGCGACGACGATCGTTCCCGCGTGCGCCCAATACATTCACAAGTTTCGCCGGCGTTTCGCGCGCGCGGGAAACGCCCTGCGCGCCAACACCGTTTCCCGCCCCGCCGTGGCTATATACGGTGGACACCGCCGGGTGCGACGGGCACACCTCACCCTACCATTCATCCATGGCGGACCACATGAGTTGGGAGCAAGTCGTTGACATTTGCCGCCAGCTCCACCCGGAGGAGGAGGAGGACGAGGTAGCTGCCGCCGGCGTTGAGGCCCAGCAGCTGGACCTGGAGGTCGCGGAGGCGGCAGAGCGCGCGGAAGGGCGCCTCGCGGCGACCAGGGCGGAGATCGCCAACGCCATGGCCGAGCTCGTCGACGCCAGGGCCGAGCTCGCGGAGGCGCGGGCGGCCCTCGCAGCCCCTCCGGCCGACGTCGTCATCCACGACATCGCGGACGACGACCCCCCCCCCCGTGCCCAGGCGCTTCGAGTGCGCCGGTGACCAGCGGGTTCTGCTCGCGTCCTTCGAGTCCCCGGCGGGGGACTCCCGGCGCCGCCGGGCTTTGGTGGCGGAGGAGGAAGCCGCCGGCTATGCGACGGCCATGGCTAGGGGTTAATGTGCTCCGACCTGGACTCGCTCCAGCGTAGGGGTCGTTCTCCCGCGCGGGTCGAGCAGGAGAACCGGGAGCTGGAGGTCGCCATCGCCGCCTGGGACGAAGCTGTGGCGGCGGCGGCTAGGGACATGGCCCGCTTCGTCGCCGACGTGGCGGCGATCCAGGCGGAGGAGGACGCGGCGGCGGAGGAGGAGGCCCGGGCGGCGGCGGCGGTCCAAGCGGCGGCAGAGGAGGAGAAGGGCCGGGCGATGGTGGAGGCGGCGGCTACCAAGGTGGCCTTTGCGACGGTGACGGCCCTGTGAGACAGCTCCCTGGCCGAGGCCCTCGAACGCCGGAGGCGGCAGGACGAGATGTCCGTTCGCCGGCGTGCGCGGCGCGCGGAGTGCAAGAAGCGCTCCCGCTTCGACGACGACGCCGGCCCATCCGGCGGCCAGTAGTAGGGCGCGTGACTCGAGGCCGGTGTAGGCCGCGCGACGGCGAGTAGGTACGGCCGTTGTAGTTTTAGGTTAACTCGACTAACCATCTCTGTAAAGATGGTCCTTTTGGCCAATCAATAGTAATGAAAAAATATTTTGCTTATCTACTCACTGCCGACCGGCCCCGGATGTACCCAACACGGACATTTTTCGCGACCGCCGAGCGTCCACGGAAACGCAAACCTAGCGCATATTTGGGCCACGTTTGCGTCTCCGCGGACGGGCCGATCACTTTGCGTCGCCCCGCTGGAGCAGGGCCCATACGCATTTCCGGTCACGGCGGACGAAAACGGTCGCTCAGCGACCATTTGCGTCGGATGCCCTTAGCCAAAGTCAGATGATGTACACCGGGTACATGGTCCCATGCTTCGGTCTAGAATTTTCGGTGCCCCATTTGAAACATGTGTCTTTTAGAGACTCTTTTTTCGTGTTGCCAAAATCGGATAACTAGAGAAAATATGAAATGCATTGCATGGCATATGGAATATTATGTGATTGGAAAGCATAAAATTATATAGTAGAAGTACTTTTTATGCCGTCTTCTACTTTCTTAAAATATGAAAGTAAATTTTAGATGTTTGCTTTAGTTGTGATAAGCGTTGCCATAGTTTCTAAAGTAAGTAGTGTAAACTTTATCGGATATCACTTTTTTGCTCATAGGTGTAGATGCACCTATTGTTTGAAAAACATATTTTGAAATATCAGAAAAATCTGAAAAAAAATTCTAGGTGTACATTCATACATTATATGTCCGAACATAATATTGCGTGGCTTGTGTAAAAAAGACAATTTTTTGTCATGCAAAGTAACATTTTACGAGCTGTTGTTTTGTCTTTTTTGCACCGTCCATAAGAATTGCCCTTTTCTCATAAACTTTTGTGTGTAAACATAGCATATCAAGATGTACACCTAGAACTTTTTTTTAGAATTTTTTACCATATCAAAAAAAATTAAATGCATTATTTATAATAGGTGCATTTGCACCTATGAGCCAAAACATCATGTCCACTATTATGAGGTTTTGCTTTTGCAGGATAGAAGAAAAGGTTTCACGAGGTTTAACTCTACAAATATCTTCTTTAGATTGTGCAGTGAAATTAGGGCCACTTCTTTTGGGCTTATGCTTATAGAGAAGCCGGCTTATGAATTTCGGTGGAGAGAAACACCGGTGGGGCGAAGCTCTGAGAAACTGTCTTGGACACTTCTTTTTGGCTTATGAAAATTGAGCTATCTTTTGTGTTGTGTTGTGTAAAGACTATAAAGACCCTAAAATTCAATTGTGCCTTTGTCAATACTTAATATTGTATTGTTGATTGTTTTAGACATATGTAAGCAAGAAAATGAGAACCAGGCCATTCTTGTGATGCCATTCTATGTAAAATGACCATAACAGAACAAAGTTGCAATGCTTACACTGTAGTTTGCAAAATAAAATTATATGTAAAATGATCATAACGACATGTGCAGATTTCTGAATTTTACAACACAAGATCAAATTGTATCCATCACAAATGTCACAAAATCACATCTACACATATCAATATAGTGAGGCACCGGCCCAAATTTTGCACTCCACGCATCAAAAATTTCAGAAAATTGAAGTCGAGTGACGAGGTACTAGCAGGCGGAGGGATGCAGCTTGTGTGGTCGAGCTTACTGGAGGGCGGAGCTCCAAAGATGAACTGGCCGGCAGCGGCGGCGGATGGAACTTGTCCTTGACAGCGGCACCAGTCCGTGCTGCAGGTGGAGATGCGGCCGCGAGCGGGCGGGGGGCTGTAGCGGCGATAGGCTGAGAGTCTGTGGGCGGCGCCGGCTAGGGGTCTGATGACCCACAAGAATAGGGGATCGCAACAGTCTTCGAGAGAAGTATTACCCAATTTATTGATTCGACACAAGGGGAGACAAAGAATACTTGTAAGCCTTAACAGCGGAGTTGTCAATTCAGCTGCACCTGGAAACAGACTTGCTCGCAAGAGTTTATCAGTAGTAACAGTTTTATAGCAGTAGGAATAGTAAAATAACAGCAGCGGTGAAATAAAGACAGCAGTAGTGATTATAGTAAACAACAGGATTAAAATACTGTAGGCACAGGGACGGATTAACGGGCGTTGCATGGATGAGAGAAACTCATATAACAATCAAAGCAGGGGCATTTGCAGATAATAATAAAACGGTATCCAAGTACTAATCAATCAATAGGCGTGTGTTCCATATATAGTCGTACGTGCTCGCAATGAGAAACTTGCACAACATCTTTTGTCCTACCAGCCGGTGGCAGCCGGGTGATACGTCTCCAACGTATCGATAATTTCTTATGTTCCATGCTACTTTATTGATGATACCTACATGTTTTATGCATATTATATGTCGTATTTACGCATTTTCTGGAACTAACCTATTAACAAGATGCCGAAGAGCCGATTCTGTCGTTTTCTGCTGTTTTTGGTTTCGAAATCCTAGTAACGAAATATTCTCGGAATTGGACGAAATCAACGCCCGGGGTCCTATTTTTGCACGAAGCTTCCGTAAGACCGAAGAGGAGTCGAAGTGGGGCCACGAGGCGCCGCCACCATAGGGCGGCGCGGCCCAGTGCCCCGGCCGCGCCGACCGTGGTGTGGGGCCCTCGTGTGGCCCCCCACGTTGCCCTTCCGCCTACAAATAGCCTCCGTCGCGAAACCCCCAGTACCGAGAGCCACGATACGGAAAACCTTCCAGAGACGCCGCCGCCGCGAATCCCATCGCGGGGGATTCAGGAGATCGCCTCCGGCACCCTGCCGGAGAGGGGATTCATCTCCCGGAGGACTCTTCACCGCCATGATCTCCTCCGGAGTGATGAGTGAGTAGTTCACCCCTGGACTATGGGTCCATAGCAGTAGCTAGATGGTCGTCTTCTCCTAATTGTGCTTCATTGTTGGATCTTGTGAGCTGCCTAACATGATCAAGATCATCTATCTGTAATTCTATATGTTGTGTTTGTCGGGATCCGATGGATAGAGAATACTATGTTATGGTGATTATCAATCTATTGTTTATGTGTTGTTTATGATCTTGCATGCTCTCCGTTATTAGTAGAGGCTCTGGCCAAGTTTTTGCTCTTAACTCCAAGAGGGAGTATTTATGCTCGATAGTGGGTTCATGCCTTCATTGACACCGGGACGGTGACGTAAAGTTCTAAGGTTGTGATGTGATGTTGCCACTAGGGATAAAACATTGATTCTATGTCTAAGGATGTAGTTGTCGATTACATTACGCACCATACTTAATGCAATTGTCTGTTGCTTTGCAACTTAATACCGAATGGGGTTCGGATGATAACCTGAAGGTGGACTTTTTAGGCATAGATGCAGTTGGATGGCGGTCTATGTACTTTGTCGTAATGCCCGGATTAAATCTCACTATATTTATCATATCATGTATATGCATTGTTATGCCCTTCTCTATTTGTCAATTGCCCGACTGTAATTTGTTCACCCAACATGCTTTTATCTTATGGGAGAGACACCTCTAGTGAACCGTGGACCCCGGTCCTATTCTTTACATCGCATACAATCTATCGCAATACTTGTTTTACTCGTTTTCTTGCAAACAATCATCTTCCACACAATACGGTTAATCCTTTGTTACAGCAAGCCGGTGAGATTGACAACCTCACCTGTTTCGTTGGGGCAAAGTACTTTGGTTGTGTTGTGCAGGTTCCACGTTGGCGCCGGAATCCCCGGTGTTGCGCCGCACTACATTTCGCCACCATCAACCTTCAACGTGGTTCTTGGCTCCTCCCGGTTCGATAAACCTTGGTTTCTTTCTCGAGGGAAAACTTGCTGCCGTGCGCATCATACCTTCCTCTTGGGGTTCCCAACGAACGTGTGAGTTACACGCCATCACGCTCTTTTTCCCGGCGCTGCCGTTGCCGGGGAGATCAAGACACGCTGCAAGGGGAGTCTCCACTTCTCAATCTCTTTACTTTGTTTTTGTCTTGATTTATTTTATTTACTAGTTTGTTTGCTGCACCTAAACAAAACACAAAAAAATTAGTTGCTAGTTTTACTTTATTTACTGTCTTGCTCTCTATATCAAAAACACACAAAAAATTAGTTACTTGCATTTACTTTATCTAGTTTGCTTTATTTACCGTTGCTAAAATGAATACCCCTGAAAATACTAAGTTGTGTGACTTCACAAACGCAAATAATAATGATTTCCTATGCACACCTATTGCTCCACCTGCTACTACAGCAGAATTCTTTGAAATTAAACCTGCTTTACTGAACCTTGTTATGAGAGATCAATTTTCTGGTGTTAGTTCTGATGATGCTCGCTGCCCATCTCAATAATTTTGTTGAACTTTGTGAAATGCAAAAGTGATGAGAGGTAAAGAGTGCCTTTCTATTAGAAGGCTAAAGATTAGTTTATCCTCCCGCTAAAATTATATCTTTGAGAAGTAGCATAATGAATTTTAAGCAATTAGATACTGAACATGTTGCTCAAGCATGGGAGAGAATGAAAACTTTGGTAAAGAATTGCCCAACCCATGGATCGACATACTTGGATGATCATCCAAACCTTCTATGCAGGACTAAATTTTTCTTCGCGGAATTTATTGGATTCAGCTGATGGAGGTACCTTTATGTCCATCACTTTGGGGGCGGCTACAAAACTTCTTGATGATATGATGATGAATTACTCTGAATGGCACACGGAAAGAGCTCCACAAGGTAAGAAGGTAAATTCTGTTGAAGAAACCTCTTCCTTGAGTGATAAGATTGATGTGATTATGTCTATGCTTGTGAATGATAGATCTAATGTTGATCCAAATAATGTTCCTTTAGCTTCATTGGTTGCTCAAGAAGAAAATGTTGATGTGAATTTCATTAAAAATAATAATTTCAACAACAATGCTTATAGGAACAATTCTAGTAATAATTATAGGCCATATCCTTCTGCTAATGGTAATGGTTATGGTAATTCTTATGGAAATTCTTACAACAATAATAGGAGTGTACCCCCTGGTCTTGAAGCCATGCTTAAAGAATTTATTAGTACACAAACTGCTTTTAACAAATCTGTTGAGGAAAAGCTTGATAAAATTGATATTCTTGCTTCTAGAGTTGATAGACTTGCCTCTGACGTCAATCTTTTAAAATTGAAAGTTATGCCTAATAATGATATTTATAATAAGATTACTACTACAGCAAATGCCATCCAAGTTAGAATTAATGAGAATATAAGATTAATGGCTGAATTGCGTGCTAGGTGGGATAGAGAAGAAAATGAAAAACTAGCTAAAGAGAATAATGTAGCTAAAGTTTGGACTATTACCACCATTAGTAATGATAATGGTTCACATGTTGCTGCACCTCCTACTATCAATGGTAAAATAATTGGTGTTGGCAATGTTTCTACTCCTAGTGCAAAGCGTACAAAACTGCCTGAAATTGCTAAAACTGCTGAAACCGCTTGTGATAAAACTGCTGAAATTTTTTCCAACCTTGGGGACAATGATCCCATTGCTGTAACTCATAATGATTTAGATTTTGATGATTTCCACATCTCTGAAGTTATAAAGTTCTTACAAAAACTTGCTAAAAGTCCTAATGCTAGTGCTATAAATTTAGCCTTTACAAAACATATTACAAATGCTCTCATAAAAGCTAGAGAAGAGAAACTAAAACTTGAAACTTCTATTCCTAGAAAGTTAGAAGATGGTTGAGAGCCCATCATTAAAATGAAATTCAATGACTTTGAATGTAATGCTTTATGTGATCTTGGTGCAAGTATTTCTGTTATGCCTAAAAAGATTTTATGATATGCTTGACTTGCCACCATTGAAGAATTGTTATTTGGATGTTAATCTTGCCGATAATGTTAAAAAGAAACCTTTGGGGAGGATTGATAATGTGCGTATTATGGTTAACAATAACCTTGTCCCCGTTGATTTTGTTGTCTTGGATATCGAATGCAATGCATCTTGTCCTATTGTGTTGGGAAGACCTTTTCTTCGAACCGTTGATGTTGTTATTGATATGAGGGAAGGTAATATTAAATACCAATTTCCTCTCAAGAAAGGTATGGAACACTTCCCTAGAAAGAGAATGAAGTTGCCTTTTGATTCTATTATTAGAACAAGTTATGATGTTGATGCTTCTACTCTCGATGTTACTTGATTTGCACTTTCGCGCCTAGCTGAAAGGCGTTAAAGAAAAGCGCTTATGGGAGACAACCCATGTTTTTACTACAGTACTTTGTTTTATATTTGAGTCTTGGAAGTTGTTTACTACTGTAGCAACCTCTCCTTATCATGTTTTTGTGCCAAGTAAAGTTTCTATGTCAAAGTTGATGTTATATTTGGGATCGCTGCGCAGAAACAGCATTGCTGTCTGTCACAAATCTGGGCACAAGTCTCTGTAGAAAATTCTAAAAAATCTGCCAATTTACGAGCGTGATCCTCAGATATGTACGCAACTTTCATTAGTTTTGAGTTTTTCCATTTGAGCAAGTATGGTGCCATTTTAAAATTCGTCTTTACGAACTGTTCTGTTTTTGACAGATTCTGCCTTTTATTTCGCATTGCCATATTTGCTATATTGAATGAATTTCTTTGATCCACTAATGTCCAGTAGCTTTGTGCAATGTCCAGAAGTGAAAAGAATGTTTGTGTCACCTCTGAATACATGAATTATTAATTGTGCACTAACCCTCTAATGAGTTTGCTTGAAGTTTGGTGTGAAGGAAGTTTTCAAGGGTCAAGAGAGGAGTATGATATACTATGATCAAGAGGAGTGAAAGCTCTAAGCTTGGGGATGCCCCCGTGGTTCACCCCTGCATATTCTAAGAAGACTCAAGCGTCTAAGCTTGGGGATGCCCAAGGCATCCCCTTCTTCATCGACAACATCATCGAGTTCCTCCCCTGAAACTATATTTTTATTCAGTCACATCTTGTGTTCTTTACTTGGAGCGTCGGTTTGTTTTTGTTTTTGTTTTTGTTTGAATAAAATGGATCCTAGCATTCACTTTATGGGAGAGAGACACGCTCCGTTGTTGCATATGGACAAATATGTCCTTAGGCTTTACTCATAATGTTCAAGGCGAAGTTTCTTCTTCGTTAAATTGTTATATGGTTGGAATTGGAAAATGCTACATGTAGTAATTCTAAAATGTCTTGGATAATGTGATACTTGGCAATTGTTGTGCTCATGTTTAAGCTCTTGCATCATATACTTTGCACCCATTAATGAAGAAATACATAGAGCTTGCTAAAATTTGGTTTGCATATTTGGTCTCTCTAAGGTCTAGATAATATCTAGTATTGAGTTTTGAACAACAAGGAAGACGGTGTAGAGTCTTATAATGTTTACAATATGTCTTTTATGTGAGTCTTGCTGCACCGGTTCATCCTTGAGTTTGCTTCAAATAACCTTGCTAGCATAAACCTTGTATCGAGAGGGAATACTTCTCATGCATCCAAAATCCTTGAGCCAACTACTATGCCATTTGTGTCCACCATACCTACCTACTACATGGTATTTCTCCGCCATTCCAAAGTAAATTGCTTGAGTGCTACCTTTAAAATTCCATCATTTACCTTTGCAATATATAGCTCATGGGACAAAATAGCCTTAAAAACTATCGTAGTATTGAATATGTACTTATGCACTTTATCTTTTATTAAGTTGCTTGTTGTGCGATAACCATGCTTCTGGGGACGCCATCAACTTTATCTTTGTTGGATATCATGTGAGATGCTATGCATGTTCGTCTTGTCTGAAGTAGTGGATTTCATGATCAAATGGTTTGAGTGTGCATATGTTAGAGAAGAACATTGGGTCGCTAACTAAAGCCATGAATCATGGTGGAAGTTTCAGTTTGGACGTATATCCTCAATCTCATATGAGAATAATAATTGTTGTTACATGCTTATGCATAAAAGAGGAGTCCATTATCTGTTGTCCATGTTGTCCCGGTATGGATGTCTAAGTTGAGAATAATCAAAAGCGAGAAATCCAAAATGTGAGCTTTCTCCTTAGACCTTTGTACGAGCGGCATGGAGGTACCCCTTTGTGACACTTGGTTGAAACATATGTTATGCGATGAGAATCCGTGTTTTCCGAGATAGTAGGACAAGGTGCGAGCACTATTGGTATTCTATGCATGAGACATGCAACTTGTAAGATATAATTTACATAACTCATATGCTTTATTACTACCGTTGACAAAATTGTTTCATCTTTTCAAAATAAAAGCTCTAGCACAAATACAAGAATCGATGCTTCCCCTCGCGAAGGGCCATTCTTTTACTTTTATTGTTGAGTCAGTTCACCTATCTCTCTCCACCTTAAGAAGCAAACACTTGTGTGAACTCGTGCATTGATTCCTACATACTTGCATATTGCACTTGTTATATTACTCTATGTTGACAATATCCATGAGATATACATGTTATAAGTTGAAAGCAACCGCTGAAACTTAATCTTCCTTTGTGTTGCTTCAACACCTTTACTTTGATTTATTGCTTTATGAGTTAACTCTTATGCAAGACTTATTTATGCTTGTCTTGAAGTACTATTCATGAAAAGTCTTTGCTTTATGATTCAGTTGTTTACTCATGTCATTACCATTGTTTTTATCGCTGCATTCATTACATATGTTTACAAATAGTATGATCAAGATTATGATGGCATGTCACTTCGTAAATTATCTTTGTTATCGTTTTACCCGCTCGGGACGAGCGTAACTAAGCTTGGGGATGCTGATACGTCTCCAACATATCGATAATTTCTTATGTTCCATGCTACTTTATTGATGATACCTACATGTTTTATGCACATTATATGTCGTATTTACGCATTTTCTGGAACTAACCTATTAACAAGATGCCGAAGAGCCAGTTGCTGTTTTCTGCTGTTTTTGGTTTCAGAAATCCTAGTAACGAAATATTCTCGGAATTTGTACGAAATCAACGCCTAGGGTCCTATTTTTGCACGAAGTTTCCAGAAGACCGAAGAGGAGTCGAAGTGGGGCCACGAGGCGCCGCCACCATAGGGCGGCGCGACCCAGGCCCTGGCCGCGCCGACCTGTGGTGTGGGGCCCTCGTGTGGCCCCCCACGTTGCCCTTCCGCCCACAAATAGCCTCCGTCGCGAAACCCCCAGTACCGAGAGCCACGATACGGAAAACCTTCCAGAGACGCCGCCGCCGCGAATCCCATCTCGGGGGATTCAGGAGATCGCTTCCGGCACCCTGCCGGAGAGGGGATTCATCTCCCGGAGGACTCTTCACCGCCATGATCGCCTCCGGAGTGATGAGTGAGTAGTTCACCCCTGGACTATGGGTCCATAGCAGTAGCTAGATGGTCGTCTTCTCCTAATTGTGCTTCATTGTTGGATCTTGTGAGCTGCCTAACATGATCAAGATCATCTATCTGTAATTCTATATGTTGTGTTTGTCGGGATCCGATGGATAGAGAATACTATGTTATGGTGATTATCAATCTATTGTTTATGTGTTGTTTATGATCTTGCATGCTCTCCGTTATTAGTAGAGGATCTGGCCAAGTTTTTGCTCTTAACTCCAAGAGGGAGTATTTATGCTCGATAGTGGGTTCATGCCTTCATTGACACCTGGGACAGTGACGGAAAGTTCTAAGGTTGTGATGTGCTGTTGCCACTAGGGATAAAACATTGATTCTATGTCTAAGGATGTAGTTGTCGATTACATTACGCACCATACTTAATGCAATTGTCTCGTTGCTTTGCAACTTAATACCGAATGGGGTTCGGATGATAACCCGAAGGTGGACTTTTTAGGCATAGATGCAGTTGGATGGCGGTCTATGTACTTTGTCGTAATGCCCGGATTAAATCTCACTATATTTATCATATCATGTATATGCATTGTTATGCCCTTCTCTATTTGTCAATTGCCCGACTGTAATTTGTTCACCCAACATGCTTTTATCTTATGGGAGAGACACCTCTAGTGAACTGTGGACCCCGGTCCTATTCTTTACATCGCATACAATCTATCGCAATACTTGTTTTACTCGTTTTCTTGCAAACAATCATCTTCCATACAATACGGTTAATCCTTTGTTACAAGCAAGCCGGTGAGATTGACAACCTCACCGTTTCGTTGGGGCAAAGTACTTTGGTTGTGTTGTGCAGGTTCCACGTTGGCGCCGGAATCCCTGGTGTTGCGCCGCACTACATTTCGCCACCATCAACCTTCAACGTGCTTCTTGGCTCCTCCTGGTTCGATAAACCTTGGTTTCTTTCTGAGGGAAAACTTGCTGCTGTGCGCATCATACCTTCCTCTTGGGGTTCCCAACGAACGTGTGAGTTACACGCCATCACCGGGCCTCTAGGGAAACTACTGGAAATTAAGGTACTCCTTTTAATAGAGTACCGGAGCAAAGCATTAACACTCCGTGAACACATGTGATCCTCACATCACTACCATTCCCTCCGGTTGTCCCGATTTCGTCACTTCGGGGCCATTGGTTCCGGACAACGACGTGTGTATACAACTTGCGGGTAAGATCATAAACAACGAATATCTTCATGAATCAATAACATGTTCAGATCTGAGATCATGGCACTCGGGCCCTAGTGACAAGCATTAAGCATAACAAGTTGCAACAATATCATAAAAGTGACATCTACGGATACTAGGCACTATGCCCTAACAATCTTATGACTATTACATGACCAATCTCATCCAATCCCTACCATCCCCTTCAGCCTACAGCGGGGGAATTACTCACACATGGATGGGGGAAACATGGCTGGTCGATGGAGAGGCGTTGGCGGTGATGGCGGTGAAGATCTCCTCCAATTCCCCGTCCCGCGGAGTGCCGAACGGAGACTTCGGCTCCCGAGACGGAGTTTCGCGATGTGGCGGCTCTCTGGAGGGTTTCTGGCGACTTCGACTTCTCTACGTGCGTTTTTAGGTCGAGGGCGATAAGTAGTCCGAAGGAGGGCGTCGGGGGCCAGCCGAGGGGGCCACACACTAGGGCCGCGTGGGCCCCTCCTGGGCCGCGCCGGCCTAGTGTGTGGGGCCCTCGTGCCCCCACCCGGCTTGCCCTTCTGGCTCCGCCAATATTCTGGGAAAATAGGGCCTTCTGTATAAATTCCGAGGTTTTTCCTGAAAGTTGGATTTCTGCACAAAAACGAGACACCAGAGCAATTCTGCTGAAAACAGCGTTAGTCCGTGTTAGTTGTATCCAAAATAAACAAATTAGAGGCAAAACAATAGCAAAAGTGTTCGGGAAAGTAGATACGTTTTGGACGTATCAACTCCCCCCAAGCTTAGCTTATTGCTTGTCCTCAAGCAATTCGATTAACAACCGAGCGATAAAAGAACTTTCACGAACACATTTGCTCATATGATGTATATATTCTCATGCTATGGCTAATACTTAAGCAGTTCATAATGAGATACATGCAAATAAGATCATCCAACAGCTATGTCAATCATGGAGAGGTACCAACAATTAATCATAAGCATCATGAATCATGTATATAAGCAGGATTGCAATGTTCATAAGAAAATATGATAAAGTGGTATCTCGCTTGCCCGTATTTGATCGGCAAAACATAAATGCCCAGTCACCTCTGGAGTTCATAGAAAGACTAGAAGTAGCGATTGTCAAAGATAAAAGCATCAAAGTTATACCACAATCAATCATATTTTGAGACAAGCATATTATACTAAGAATGACAGTTGTGCTCTCAAGATAGTGCTCAAAGAAAGAATGGAGACACAACATAAAAGTAAAAGATTGACCCTTCGCAGAGGGAAGCAGGGATTAACATGCGCTAGAGCTTTTCATTTTTAAAACAGGAGTAAAATTATTTTGAGAAGTGCTTGTTGTTGTCAACGAATGGTAATGGGTACACTAACTACCTCGTCAACCGGACTCTCAAGAGCGGCTCCCATGAATTATTTATATATTTATGTGGCACTCCTTCCAACCTTTCTTACACAAACCATGGCTAACCGAGTCCTCGGGTGCCCGCCAACAATCACATACCATGAAGGAGTGCCTTTTTATTTAAGTTTTATTATGATGATGACACTCCCCCCAACCTTTGCTTACACAAGCCATGGCTAACCGAATCCTTCGGGTGCCGTCCAACAATCACAAACCATGGAGGAGTGTCTATTTAAGTTAATTAATTTGGGACTGGGAATCCCATTGCCAGCTCTTTTTGCAAAATTGTTGGATAAGCGGATGTGCCACTAGTCCATATGAGAGTCCGTCAAAAGTAAATGACAAGGTTGAAAGCTAAACACCACATATTTCCTCATGAGCTATGAAACATTAACACAAATTGAGAAGCATTTTGAACGTTTTAAAGGTAGCGCATGAGAATTTACTTGGAATGGTTTGAAATGCCATGCATAGGTATTTATGGTGGACACTTTGGAACAACTTGGTTTTCAGGTGTTTGGAAGCACGAGCGGCGTTCCCGCTCAGTACAAGTGAAGGCTAGCAAAGGACTAGGGAGCGACAAATCAAGAGAGCAGTAACTGTCATAATCATGCTTGCGGCAAAATAAATTAACGGAGGCATAAAAGTGATACAAGAACTCTGAAGCAATATAAATCATCGAGGCTTAATTGACTTTTTGTTCAGTCATATGCATGCGTGAGCATGTGCCAAGTCTATATAAATGAATTATTCAGAGGAGGATACCACAATGCCATACTTATTTATGAATAAAACAATGCAAGCGAACATCCATGACATGCTACTCATATTAATAAATTGGAGCTAAACATGAGAGATCATGAACTACTAGACTTTCTCAAATAACATATACCTCACATGAACCAACTAAGCATGCTCACATGGATGAGTATATGCACAAAAATGAAAACAAATAGAGTTCATACCAGCCTCTCACCACAATCCAATTGTTGTAGATCGTTATTATTGCTTTTCACTTGTGCAGCTTGGATAATATGAAATGAAAACCACGCTCCAATCACCGAAGACCATTGAACTCATGATGAACTTTACAAACCAAAGAAGAACAGCAAATATTTTTGGTGTTTTCGAATTGGAAACAAGAACAAAAGAAACAAGAAAACAAAGCAAAATCTTTTTGGGTTTTCTCATAGCCAACTAACGATAGCAAATAAAGTAAAATAAGAGCAAAGAACCAAATAAACAAATGGTGAAGAGAAACAACAGAAATATTTTTGGTCTTTTTGTGTTTTAGGAAAGAAACAAAGCGAAAACAAGAGAATGCAAACTCACAGAAACACAGAAAAGCAGGATGACAGAAATCTGCCAAAACCCGACAGCAAGATGCAAATCGAAATTAACAAAAATCTTCCATTGCTCAGCTCAATAAGTGTTCAACTAATGAAAGTTAGATAACAACCTGGGGCACATGCTCAAATTTTTGCAACTCAAAATAACGTTCTGGCTGTGCGTACGAATTTTTTTGGTAACAGCCCGGAATCTGTTTTTGGACAGCACTTCCCCAAATATCATCTCCCTCTCATTAGAAAACCACTCTAAGAAACTAAACAAGTATGTACAAGTATCCAGCAACCATAATATGCAAAGAATGAGTGATGCCGGTATACCTCCCCCAAGCTTAGGCTTTTGGCCTAAGTGGAGTTCATTCCCACGGTCCCCATGAAGTGGTGTCTCCGTAGTACGACGAGGAACGACCCGGTTCCAGGTATGTGCTGGAGGAAGCATCGGGGTATGTGACGGTGCAGTCGTAGGAGGGCTCGGCGTCCTCGGAGTCATGCTGCTGGTGGAAGTCTTGTATCTTCATATGTTCCTCCACCTCCTCCTTAGTGAGCGACCATGATTGCCTGTCAATATTGAACAAACCCGGTCGGGGAAGAGGGATTTCCTTCTCATCCCCGTCAACAAACAACATTCTATAGACCATATTATCTATAGTGGAATCAGTAGTAACAAAATGATGACTCTTCATAGCAGCAATATCAAGTCTCCTAGGGGTTAATGGCACATCATTAGAATCAAGAGGGAGTCTTAAATGTGTTAAAATGCGCAGTGCAATAGTTCCTCCAAAAATAGGCCCCCTGCTACACAGGCGGCGAGCAATAAGAGAACCAAGATGATAAAGTGTCTGTCCAGTAAGTGCAGCATTCAGGAAAGCAAGATGATAGCTAGAGATATTGCTAGTATTTTCCCTACCAAGAATGGTAGTAGCAATGTAATATGCAAAATATTTAATGGCGGGGAGTTGAATGTTTCTTATCTTCCCGCACTGAATGGTGCGGCAATCATCTTCGGTGATCCCTCGATAGAGCTCCAACAGGTTCCGGGGGTTGTCATCAATCCTCCTTGCTGTACCTACGAGGGCAATATCCAATGCACGACAAAATTCTTCCAATTCCATAGTAACAGGATTACCATAGATCTTGAATGCAACTCGTCGGCTCATATTGCGTGTTGTGGAACTTGAAGCTCTCAACGAAAATTTTGGTGAGCATGTAGTATTGCTCCCTTTCATCTCCCACGTAGGTGGCTAAGCCTCGCCCTGTTGACAAGGGTGAAGAAATCATCCAATATCCCCGCATTTGTCAGAAAATCATAACATGGGAAGGATGAAGCATTAGGAGCCCCATTGTCCTCTTCGGGCGCGAAGCTAGGCGCGATGATATCCTCATTGTAGGATCGCCTAATCTGAGTGGACGCCCTCGAGGGCCTCCCGGTGCTGGTTGTTCCTCTCTTGAATAATTCTCCAAACTTGAATTTCTTCATTTTCCTCTTCTGAAATTTTCAACAACCATTATAAAATTTGATTTCAAGGTATATAATTGAGGGGAACAACTATAGGAACTTGCTAGAGTACTAAACATGCATCAAAACTAATTTCTACCACTTAGAACAAGCATGCAAGCTCACTAAACATGTTATCTACAGCAGCAAAATATTCAAGATATACTCAATCAAACACAATTCTAATTGGACAATCAAAGGAGTCACATACCAAGGAGCAAATGTGCCAAATTTCAGACAGAAATCTGGGCTGAGCAAGGAGATCGAGAAATCGCGAGTTCTTGAGCAGAAACGCGAGTGAGAGGAACCTGGTGCGAGTTTTTTCGGGAGAGAGAAGAGAGTGGGAGGAAGAGATGCTGAAGTGGGGCAAAGGGGGCCACACACCGGGGTGGCGCGCCCCGGCTGGCCGCGCCGGCTCGTGAGGTGCCACCCTGGGGTGCCCCACCGGTCAGCCCAGGTGCTCCCGGTGCCTCTTCAAAAAATAGGACTACCAAGTATAATTTTTGTAAATTTTTGAGAACTTCGAAAAATGCACATTTCAGGTGTTAAATTAATTATTATCACAGCAGGAAAATGATTTCCAAAATCTTAACAACTAAAGCATATTGCAAAACAAAAGGTGCTACAACAAGTAAAACAAATGGAGGGAGAAAGAAAGAAAGAAATGTTGTTTAGCTCTCTTATGCATTAAAATATACTTGTTAACAAGGTTGATCAAGTCTTGCTACCAAATAAATTTTATATGACATAAGAAGAAATAAACCTCAAATCAATCATGTTACCTTATATTGAATTGATATGGATCCAATCACAAGGGTTTGATATTCTTCTTTAGGCTCATATATAGGACAATCAATGGATCCCACTTTGATAGTTTTCACATTAAAAATTGTATTAACTCCATATACTTTATCAATCCTCTTGGGAAAATAGACAGTATGTTCCTTATCATCAACATTGAAAGTAACCATGCCTTTATTGCAATCAATAACAGCCCCTGCAGTATTAAGAAAGGGTCTTCCAAGAATAATGGACATATTATCATCTTCAGGCATTTCCAACACAACAAAATCAGTTAATATCAAGCACTGTTGAGTAACTTGAACAGGAACATTTTCACATACACCAACAGGAATAGCGGTAGATTTATCAGCCATTTGCAAAAGATATATCAATTGGTATTAACTTATCTAAATCAAGTCTCTTATAAAGAGAAAAAGGCATTACACTAACTCCCGCTCCCAAATCACATAGAGCAGTTCTAACATAATTATTCTTGATGGAACAAGGAATAGTCGGTATACCTGGGTCTCCAAGCTTCTTTGGAATCTTACCACTGAAGGAGTAATTAGCGAGCATAGTGGAAATCTCCTCATTGGGAATTTTCCTTTTGTTAGAGACAATATCTTTCATATACTTTGAATAAGGAGGCAATTTAATAGCATCATTCAAAGGGATTTGCAAAAATAAAGGTTTCATCCAATCACAAAATTTATTATAATGTTCCTCCTCCTTTGATTTTAGTTTCTTAGCAGGGAAAAGGCATTTGCTTTTGAACCCAAGGTTCTCTTTCATTACCATGTTTCTCAACAATAAAATCTTCTTTAGTGTACTTTTTATTTTTAGCATGCTTTTTAGGTTCTTCTTCAACCTCTTCTTTATCAGGAATATCATCCTTATCATCATCTTTATCATGTTCATTACCACTTTCAGTTTCAGCATCAGAAATAGAAATACTATTAGGATCATTAACATGTTCAGAGGATTCTACAACATTCTTATGTTTCTTTTTCTTTTTCTTAGATGGAGCACCAGTTTTAGTTAGTTGAGAATCTTGTTCAACTCTTTTGGGATGCCCTTCAGGATATAAAGGATCCTGGGTAGAGACACCACCTCTAGTTGTTACTTCATAAGCATGTTTTTCTTTAGAATTATTTCCCAACAAGTCATTTTGCACTTTAGTGAGTTGATCAATTTGAGTTTGAACCATATGAAAATGTTTAACAAGTATCTTAACATCATTGGAGGTTCTCTCCACAATATCATGCAATTCACTAATAGCTCGAGAATTTTCCATTAAATGATTCTCTACTCTCATATTAAAGTTTTCTTGCTTAACAATATAATTATCAAATTCATCTAAGCATTGAGTAGTAGGTTTTGAATACGGAATATCTTCCCTAGTAAAGCGTTGAAGAGAGTGTACCTCAATCATGGATGAAGGGGGAGTTATCTCACATAAATCTTCTATAGGAGGTAAATTCTTCACATCTTCTGGTTTAATACCCTTCTCTTTAAGAGACTTCTTGGCTTCCCTCATATCTTCATCATTTAATTTAATCATACCCCTCTTCTTCAATATCGGTGTCGGGGTTGGTTCAGGTGTAGACCAATCATCATGATTCCGGCCTATTTGAGCCAATAATTCTTCAGCGTCGTGCTGGAGTTCTTTTCCTGAAAACACAACCAGCACAACTATCCAGGTATGCCCTAGACTCAATGGTTAGTCCACTATAAAATATATCAAGTAAATCATGCTTTTCCAAATCATGGTTAGGCCGAGCTCTAATAAGAGAACAAAATCTCGCCCAAGCCTCAGGCAATTTCTCTCCATCTTCCTGGTCAAAATTATAAATTCTCTGCAAAGCAATATGTTGAGCACTAGCAGGAAAGTATTTCCGGAAGAAAACATCAAGCAATTCTTTTGGACTTTTAATAGAACCAGGAGGCAAATTATTATACCAAGTTTTAGCGTCATCCTTTAATGAGAAAGGAAAAATTTTAGCGACAAAGTAAGTACGCATCTTAACATCATCGAAAAACAAGCCACTAAGAGTAGATAACTCAATCATGTGTTCAACAAGCACTTTCTTTTTCAGTACCACAAAAGGGTGTTTTCTCAACAATAGCTATATGAGATAGATCAAGAGAAAAATCATAATCTTTATCCTTAATGTTTATAGGAGATGTGGCAAATTTAGGATCAGGAGATAGTTTATATCTAACAGCATGTTCTGCAAGCAACTTTTTAATTTTTCTTGCATCAGTAGTAGCATTGCATTTTTCAATAAAATCATCATCAAGCTCTACATAATCTTCATCAAGATCATCACTAGAATATTCAACGGACTCAGGTGAATTAACAGGTGTAGCAGCATTTTCATTAGGAGTTTCAGTATTTTCAATTTGCCTAGACCTAGCAATTGTAGCATCTAGAAAAGATCCTAACGAACCATCATTATCAAGCACAGCAGAAGCATCATCACAATTATAAGAGGAATTTTCAGATTCAGCAGAAGTACCAACATTTGAAGCTTGTGGTGGTGAAACAAGTTTACTTATCACAGATGGTGAATCAAGAGCAACAGAGGTACTAAGAGTTGTACCTTTTCTTGTAGTGGATGGTAATATGGCGATCTTAGTATCGCGAGGTTTACCCATGATGGAGAATTACAGCGAACAATATCAATCCAAGTGAACTTTCAAATAAAGCTATGCTCCCCGGCAACGGCGCCAGAAAATAGTCTTGATGACCCACAAGTATAGGGGATCGCAACAGTCTTCGAGGGAAGTATTACCCAATTTATTGATTCGACACAAGGGGAGACAAAGAATACTTGTAAGCCTTAACAGCGGAGTTGTCAATTTAGCTACACCTGGAAACAGACTTGCTCACAAGAGTTTATCAGTAGTAACAATTTTATAGCAGTAGGAATAGTAAAATAACAGCAGCGGTGAAATAAAGACAGCAGTAGTGATTATAGTAAACAACAGGATTAAAATACTGTAGGCACGGGGACGGATTAACGGGCGTTGCATGGATGAGAGAAACTCATATAACAATCAAAGCAGGGGGCATTTGCAGATAATAATAAAACGGTATCCAAGTACTAATCAATCAATAGGCATGTGTTCCATATATAGTCGTACGTGCTCGCAATGAGAAACTTGCACAACATCTTTTGTCCTACCAGCCGGTGGCAGCCGGGCCTCTAGGAAAACTACTGGAAATTAAGGTACTCCTTTTAATAGAGTACCGGAGCAAAGCATTAACACTCCGTGAACACATGTGATCCTCACATCACTACCATTCCCTCCGGTTGTCCCGATTTCGTCACTTCGGGGCCATTGGTTCCGGACAGCGACGTATGTATACAACTTGCGGGTAAGATCATAAACAACGAATATCTTCATGAATCAATAACATGTTCGGATCTGAGATCATGGCACTCGGGCCCTAGTGACAAGCATTAAGCATAACAAGTTGCAACAATATCATAAAAGTGACATCTACGGATACTAGGCACTATGCCCTAACAATCTTATGACTATTACATGACCAATCTCATCCAATCCCTACCATCCCCTTCAGCCTACAGCGGGGGAATTACTCTCACATGGATGGGGGAAACATGGCTGGTCGATGGAGAGGCGTTGGCGGTGATGGCGGTGAAGATCTCCTCCAATTCCCCGTCCCGGCGGAGTGCTAGAACGGAGACTTCTGGCTCCCGAGACGGAGTTTCGCGATGTGGCGGCTCTCTGGAGGGTTTCTGGCGACTTCGACTTCTCTACGTGCGTTTTTAGGTCGAGGGCGATAAGTAGTCCGAAGGAGGGCGTCGGGGGCCAGCCGAGGGGCCACACACTAGGGCCGCGCGGCCCCTCCCGGGCCGCGCCGGCCTAGTGTGTGGGGCCCTCGTGCCCCCACCCGGCTTGCCCTTCGGCTCCGCCAATATTCCGGGAAAATAGGGCCTTCGTATAAATTCCGAGGTTTTTCCCGAAAGTTGGATTTCTGCACAAAAACGAGACACCAGAGCAATTCTGCTGAAAACAGCGTTAGTCCGTGTTAGTTGTATCCAAAATACACAAATTAGAGTCAAAACAATAGCAAAAGTGTTCGGGAAAGTAGATACGTTTTGGACGTATCAACTCCCCCCAAGCTTAGCTTATTGCTTGTCCTCAAGCAATTCAGTTAACAACTGAGCGATAAAAGAACTTTCACGAACACATTTGCTCATATGATGTATATATTCTCATGCTATGGCTAATACTTAAGCAGTTCATAATGAGATACATGCAAATAAGATCATCCAACAGCTATGTCAATCATGGAGAAGTACCAACAATTAATAATAAGCATCATGAATCATGTATATAAGCAGGATTGCAATGTTCATAAGAAAATACTAGGAAGCATAGGCGCGGCGGCACGCCGCGCCCGTTATTGTTAGTTGTTCTTTTAGTGGATATCTGATGATTTAGAGATTGCTATGTTAAAAGTGTAGTAGCTGAGAAGTGTAGAGCAAAAAAGAATATTTGAAGCAGTTATTTGTTAGCGGTACTGGGCCATTTTAGTAACTAAGCAGCCTATACGTTGGTCTTGTTAGATAGGCCGCACTATCAATATTCGGCCCATGTGTGACGAACCGATGTTGATTGCTTTTGTCTCCCCTCTTTTTTTAGAGAAGTTGTCTCTTTTTCTCTACTATAAACAAACAGTTTGTTCTTTTCTAGCTGCGAGTGACTCAGGCGAACAGAAGAAAAGAAAAGAAAGCCATTAGGGATCTCTGAGTAAGAGTCCATGGAAATCCACCGGTAGAGAAGAGACATGAAAGTTTTCTCCATCACTGTCTCCACTGTTGTAGGCTAGCTGCATGCAAAGATCTGAGAGCTCGGCGTCGCTAAGTTCATCAGCGAGCTTATAGAGGAAGACCACAGGTCGGTGGTGGCAGGCGGCAGCGGGTGAAGCGTAGCAGAACGGGAAGGACCGCCGAAGCGGCGGATCGGAAGAGCAGCGGAACGCGAGAAGCACCGGTCGGAGATAGCATGCAGCGGCAGATGGAGCCTCCATCATGGAGGGAAGCAGAAAGGTAGTTGGGGACTTGGGGGCAAACGATTGGAGCGACCGTCCCAGTGATTCAAGCAGATCCATCATCTGGCTGGTATGTTATTATTTCAGTAATAACTACTGCAAGTCCTCTTACCGAAAGCGGGTTTCTGTTGCATTGCAATGCCAAGAGCAATCGAAATCTGAAAAGTGAGCTATAACTTGACTATCAATTTGACAATAGCATACTATACTATTTCGCTGTTATCAATTTAACTATTATTTTTTGCATATTAATTAGTACCGTGAAATTAAAGGAAAAAAAGGAGAACAGATTTCAGGGGAAGAATAACCCTGGTCTTCTGAAATTCTCGAATTGGTTAATTGACCGATAATTGTTTTGGATAATGCATGAAGAAATTAAATCTGGAAAGGCAAGGCAAAAGCCAATTATACATTAAAAAATAGCTTATTAGTTATTACCAAAGGAACCAAGTAGTATAGTAAGAGGTAGTATGGATACAAAAGGAGTGCAAGCTGTTCTCCAATACATACTGATTATGTTCAAACCATACAAAAGGACCCGAATTACAGGTCACTGAAGTTTGGTGCTGGAGAAATTATCCTGCTCGTGCAATTAGTTGTACATGTCTACTTATTAGCACCGGATAATTCTGTGTTTAAAATTCCAGTTTTGCCTATGACTCGGAGACACTGGTTAACTGGAATGGAAATGGCATACAAAAACTGCTAATTCAGTAATTAATACCATCTTACTGAACCAAGTGGATATGGTAAAACTGAAACATTGCAATTAAAACAGCTCCATAGCCTTTATACAGACAACACATGATCACAAAAGGTCTCAATACAAAATAGTGGCAACACTTTTACTGCAGAGCCAGTTATCCTAAGAATATTGCCATGAGAAACTCGAACGCTAGAATGAGCCCATGAACTCGATGTTTTCAGCAGCAGAAAGATAACAGTGAGATCAACCGAATGTGCAAGCTACATATAATGGAAATCCAACAATATGAGAAGGATGGACAACCGCAGAAAAGATCTTGCACGTGAACTAATCATGCTGATCTGCATTTAACTTCTCATGGGGATCAATCTATTACCAAGTAATCTTCCAGTACCAATAGTTTCTATAGATATATTAAAGGATGTGCTAGAGAATAGCCATTTCTGCCAAACTTATTGATGGAAAGTTCTTCAACATCTGAACATGCAAATGCTCTGGATAAATTATCCAATGGTTGTCAGGCCACTTCCTCAACCAAATCTGGCGCCTCCAAGAATCCACCTCAGACAATACACCTAAAGCCAATAGAGAACTCGGGCCAACAGACGGAGAAAGAAGTATCAAACACTGGTAATGAGGACTAACACCAGCCGGACAAACAGGCCTGGATAGCTGTAGAAAAGAGAAACTGCACGGCCAGCCGATCATCCGCAACCTCGCCCAACCCGGAGGTTTGCCTCGCCTTGGATGCACTGGCAGAGGAACTGCCGGAGCCAGTTGAGCAGAAACATCTTGGATGCCACGATAATGCTGCAGAACCAGAGAAGGCGAGGAAGAAGGACGCTGGCATCGCCGACGGCCGGCACCACACATACTTATAGGGTACCTACAGGGAAAGAAGGCATCATAAGGAGACAAAGAATGTGAAGTTGTCAGCCTCCCCTTTCGCGAGTCGCCCGAAGTTGTTCCCTGTGACCAACCCCTAGTGAGACTCATTGGGCTAGTGCGTTCATGTCAACTCTATGATACTACACCGTTCATTCATTCAGCACAGTAAATTTATCATACATAATGCAACATCATATTTATGGAATGATGGTAAACCTATGGCATACAGCTAGGTTTATTTTAGATGCATCAACCTCTTTTGATAACTGCAATAGAACCTCTTGAGTTGCTAGAGGGAAACATTCAGATAAAACTACTTTCTCTTTATGATAAACAATTTAATGAAGGAAGTGCCTACTCTTCATGGACAACACTAATATATTTCGTCTTAGTAGCCAAAAAGATATTGAAGCACACTTTCTAGAAACTTGATGACTGAAGACATGAACTTAAAAGATAAGACATCCATGGGGAAAGTATGAAACCTAGCCAAGCATATAGTAATGTTCAAGTGCAGAGGAACTTATGTATTATCTTCTCGATGCAGATCATTCGTAGCAAAAAAAATACGCAAATAAGATTTCTACGGAAATCTCGGTAGTAAGTTTATATGCTGATAATATTATAGGGAGAACCTGTCATGTCTGTGAAATCTGAGATCACCAATCTTTACACACCAATCACTATGAGCTTAGTTCAGATATTGGAAAAATGGCATATCTTGTGACAGTTGCAGCGTCAATCCTGAAATGCTTGAAGGATATGGCGTTAATAAGGACTAAGGAGGTGAACAAAACCATAGGAAAGTGGTACTGGAATATAAAGAACCCATTGCCTGTAGCCTGTAGTCATTACACAGAGCATTTACAGGCTACAACAAATAATCTGACCTTTTCTAAAACAATCCATAAGCGAACGGTCAGGAGAGACGACTTCCATTTTCTGAACAACACCAGAATGTACAAAGTTAGGTCTATTTGGCACTGCTGCAATCCTAGATCTGCATTGACAATGGTTGGCACAACAAAGGAAACTAATGCAAGAGTAGAACAAATATCTTTATAGCATTGAAAAATCTAAAGGCATCTATTAGTAGTACTAACACATGAAGTAAATTCAGAAGCCAACACTGGAAAGAGATACGGTGAGAACCTAACCAGTTAATGAGGATATGATATGTCCTTCAGATGAAGTGGCAAGAAAGCAACTCTTATAAACCTGAAGTAGGAATGATCTCGCATCCAAACATCTTTTGGGGTTTAGAATCTCATAATATTGATTCGCTCGGAGCATCCAGTCGACCATAATCTATATCCTCAAGAATATCATGACCAAGAGGGAAAAAGATAGGGAAGTAAGATAGGCACATTTTCTGACACTGCTTCGCTGAAAAGTATAAGCTAAGAAATCAGTGTAGAATTGTGCTAGTATTTCTAAACCAGTCTCTTAATTCAATATCACTTCAAGTGGTGTGTGTACCTTAAATTTTGAGATGGATGCAGTTCCAGTTCTAGAATAAAACAATAACAATCATTAGGAATTGGTCCGAGAATGGAACTAATGAGCTGTCCAAATGGTACTTCCATGGCTCCATCAGAGGTAGGTATAGAACATCACACCTAAAACTTATGATCGTGTCATCAACTGTTATGGGATGAAACATACTCATACCATAAATTATGTAATAACATATCTAGCTAACGCCCAAGTCAATCATGGATGCAGACCAAATCATGGATGGAGACCAGCTTAATGTTGGGGATGGCATCACCAAACATACCCAACTGTGCAACGTTATCCACAAAAGGGGATGCTGGCAAGGCCGCAAGTACACACCTGCTGGCAACTATGTGGAAGCCGGAGAAGAAGGTGAAGGCGTCCATGATGCCCACCGCCCACCGTGTGCAGACCGAGGACAACCTTGGCACTGCTAGGCTAGCGGCACACTACGTGCCCGGACCAGCATGACGGCCTCCGAAGAAACCAACAACCAAAGCCGACCCCGGCCCTGGAAAATGATGGTGCTAGATGGGGAAACAAAAGATCTCCCTGAAAAACGATGGTGCTAGATTGGGAAACAAAAGATCTGGCGGCTCCACATACGAATCAAGGAGAAGAGCTCCTCCACCGTCAATCCTCCCACCAGCCATGGATAGGAAAAAAAATTATTGGAAAGAGAAAGCAACTCAAATGGAGGCAGTCCCTCGTCCCTCTCACCTCCGGCCACCTTGGCTGCAGGCGATGGGGAGAAGTAGACCGAAAACCGACGCGCAGAGGGAGGTGTGAAGGGAGTCCGCCGCGTGCATTCTCCTCGGATTTCATGGTCGGCAGCCCATCTGAGAGCTGCCGTCCTGACGCGCTGGCCATGGCTGTTCTCTGGGCGGAGCAGCCTCTCCATCTGAGTGCCCCCGTCCCGACGCGCCGGCCATGGTAGCTCTTTGGGCGGTGAGCCGCGCCGACGGAAGGGATCCCAGGCGCGGGTAACCCAGGGCAGCGACATGGCGGTGGGAGCCTGGCAAATACTCGGCCGACGGAGATTTTTGGGCGCTCGTGGATAATTTCGGTCAAACCGTCAAAGCGGTGGGCGCACGGATGAGAAAAAGAGAGAAGGAGGTGGGGTCTACCATTAGATTTTTCCAGAAGAGTGAGAGAGGACGTATACCCACCAGGCAGTGATGTCTGCCTCAATCACCGGGAAGAAACGCAACAACCGGTTGCCGGTAGCCTAATTCACTCAAGAAAAAATGAAAGGAAAACTACCGATCGGTCAAACTAAGCAAACGATAAGATAGGAGGTACGTGTCACTGAATGTGTGGATGAAAACGAAGGAAAATTGCACATCTACAGTGGCCGGTTAATGAGGGTGCGTGAAACTGTCTTGCTTTTATATAGGGTATAGATGGTAAAGTGGTATCTCGCTTGCCCGTATTTGATCGGCAAAACATAAATGCCAAGGCACCTCTGGAGTTTATAGAAAGACTAGAAGTAGCGATTGTCAAAGATAAAAGCATCAAAGTTATACCACAATCAATCATATTTTGAGACAAGCATATTATACTAAGAATGACAGTTGTGCTCTCAAGATAGTGCTCAAAGAAAGAATGGAGACACAACATAAAAGTAAAAGATTGACCCTTCGCAGAGGAAGCAGGGATTAACATGCGCTAGAGCTTTTCATTTTTAAAACAGGAGTAAAATTATTTTGAGAAGTGCTTGTTGTTGTCAACGAATGGTAATGGGTACACTAACTACCTCGTCAACCTGGACTCTCAAGAACGGCTCCCATGAATTATTTATATATTTATGTGGCACTCCTTCCAACCTTTCTTACACAAACCATGGCTAACCGAGTCCTCGGTGCCCGCCAACAATCACATACCATGAAGGAGTGCCTTTTTATTTAAGTTTTATTATGATGATGACACTCCCCCAACCTTTGCTTACACAAGCCATGGCTAACCGAATCCTTCGGGTGCCGTCCAACAATCACAAACCATGGAGGAGTGTCTATTTAAGTTAATTAATTTGGGACCGGGAATCCCATTGCCAGCTCTTTTGCAAAATTGTTGGATAAGCGGATGTGCCACTAGTCCATATGAGAGTCCGTCAAAAGTAAATGACAAGGTTGAAAGCTAAACACCACATACTTCCTCATGAGCTATGAAACATTAACACAAATTGAGAAGCATTTTGAACGTTTTAAAGGTAGCGCATGAGAATTTACTTGGAATGGTTTGAAATGCCATGCATAGGTATTTATGGTGGACACTTTGGAACAACTTGGTTTTCGGTGTTTGGAAGCACGAGCGGCGTTCCCGCTCAGTACAAGTGAAGGCTAGCAAAGGACTAGGGAGCGACAAATCAAGAGAGCAGTAACTGTCATAATCATGCTTGCGGCAAAATAAATTAACGGAGGCATAAAAGTGATACAAGAACTCGAAGCAATATAAATCATCGAGGCTTAATTGACTTTTTGTTCAGTCATATGCATGCGTGAGCATGTGCCAAGTCTATATAAATGAATTATTCGAGAGGAGGATACCACAATGCCATACTTATTTATGAATAAAACAATGCAAGCGAACATCCATGACATGCTACTCATATTAATAAATTGGAGCTAAACATGAGAGATCATGAACTACTAGACTTTCTCAAATAACATATACCTCACATGAACCAACTAAGCATGCTCACATGGATGAGTATATGCACAAAAATGAAAACAAATAGAGTTCATACCAGCCTCTCACCACAATCCAATTGTTGTAGATCGTCATTATTGCTTTTCACTTGTGCAGCTTGGATAATATGAAATGAAAACCACGCTCCAATCACCGAAGACCATTAAACTCGTGATGAACTTTACAAACCAAAGAAGAACAGCAAATATTTTTGGTGTTTTCGAATTGGAAACAAGAACAAAAGAAACAAGAAAACAAAGCAAAATCTTTTTGGGTTTTCTCATAGCAAACTAACGATAGAAAATAAAGTAAAATAAGAGCAAAGAACCAAATAAACAAATGGTGAAGAGAAACAACAGAAATATTTTTGGTCTTTTTGTGTTTTAGGAAAGAAACAAAGCGAAAACAAGAGAATGCAAACTCACAGAAACACGAAAAGCAGGATGACGTAAATCTGCCAAAACCCGACAACAGAGATTGAAATCGAAATTAACAAAAATCTTCCATTGCTCAGCTCAAAAAGTGTTCAACTAATGAAAGTTAGATAACAACCTGGGGCACATGCTCAAATTTTTGCAACTCAAAATAACGTTCTAGCTGTGCGTACGAATTTTTTTGGTAACAGCCCAGAATCTGTTTTTGGACAGCACTTCCCCAAATATCATCTCCCTCTCATTCGAAAACCACTCTAAGAAACTAAACAAGTATGTACAAGTATCTGATGGCGTGTAACTCACACGTTCGTTGGGAACCCCAAGAGGAAGGTATGATGCGCACAGTAGCAAGTTTTCCCTCAGAAAGAAACCAAGGTTTAATCGAACCAGGAGGAGCCAAGAAGCACGTTGAAGGTTGATGGTGGCGAAATGTGATGCGGCGCAACACCAGGGATTCCGGCGCCAACGTGGAACCCGCACAACACAACCAAAGTACTTTGCCCCAACGAAACAAAGTGAGGTTGTCAATCTCACCGGCTTGCCGTAACAAAGGATTAACCGTATTGTGTGGAAGATGATTGTTTGCAAAGAAAACAAGTAAAACAAGTATTGCAGTAGATTGTATGCGATGTAAAGAATAGGACCGGGGTCCACAGTTCACTAGAGGTGTCTCTCCCATAAGATAAAAGCATGTTGGATGAACAAATTACAGCCGGGCAATTGACAAATAGAGAAGGGCATAACAATGCATGTACATGATATGATAAATATAGTGAGATTTAATCCGGGCATTACGACAAAGTACATAGACCGCCATCCAACTGCATCTATGCCTAAAAAGTCCACCTTCGAGTTATCATCCGAACCCCATTCGGTATTAAGTTGCAAAGCAACAGTACAATTGCATTAAGTATGGTGCGTAATGTAATCAACAACTACATCCTTAGACATAGCATCAATGTTTTATCCCTAGTGGCAACAAGCACAACACAACCTTAGAACCTACCGTCACGATCCCAGGTGTCAATGAAGGCATGAACCCACTATCGAGCATAAATACTCCCTCTTGGAGTTAAGAGCAAAAACTTGGCCGCAGCCTCTACTAATAACGGAGAGCATGCAAGATCATAAATAACACATAAACAATAGATTGATAATCACCATAACATAGTATTCTCTATCCATCGGATCCCGACAAACACAACATATAGAATTACGGATAGATGATCTTGATCATGTTAGGCAGCTCACAAGATCCAACAATGAAGCACAATTAGGAGAAGACGACCATCTAGCTACTCGTTATGGACCCATAGTCCAGGGGTGAACTACTCACTCATCACTCCGGAGGCGATCATGGCGATGAAGAGTCCTCCGGGAGATGAATCCCCTCTCCGGCAGGGCGCCGAGGCGATCTCCCGAATCCCCCGAGATGGGATTCGCGCAGCGGCGTCTCCGGAAGGTTTTCCGTATCGTGGCTCTCGGTATCGGGGGTTTCGCGACGGAGGCTTTAAGTAGGCGGAAGGGCAACGTGGGGGGCCACACAAGGGCCCCACACCATAGGTCGGCGCGGTCAGGGCCTGGGCCGCGCCGCCCTATGGTGGCGGCGCCTCGTGGCCCCACTTCGACTCCTCTTCGGTCTTCTGGAAGCTTCGTGCAAAAATAGGACCCTGGGCGTTGATTTCGTCCAATTCCGAGAATATTTCGTTACTAGGATTTCGAAACCAAAAACAACGAAAACAAAGAATCGGCTCTTCGGCATCTTGTTAATAGGTTAGTTCCGTAAAATGCGTAAATACGACATATAATGTGCATAAAACATGTAGGTATCATCAATAAAGTAGCATGGAACATAAGAAATTATCGATACGTTGGAGACGTATCGCATCCCCAAGCTTAGTTCCGCTCGTCCCGAGCGAGTAAAATGATAACAAAGATAATTTTTGAAGTGACATGCCATCATAATCTTGATCATACTATTTGTAAACATATGTAATGAATGCAGCGATCAAAACAATGGTAATGACATGAGTAAACAACTCGAATCATAAAGCAAAGACTTTTCATGAATAGTACTTCAAGACAAGCATAAATAAGTCTTGCATAAGAGTTAACTCATAAAGCAATAAATCAAAGTAAAGGTATTGAAGCAACACAAAGGAAGATTAAGTTTCAGCGGTTGCTTTCAACTTATAACATGTATATCTCATGGATATTGTCAACATAGAGTAATATAACAAGTGCAATATGCAAGTATGTAGGAATCAATGCACAGTTCACACAAGTGTTTGCTTCTTAAGGTGGAGGGAGATAGGTAAACCGACTCAACAATAAAAGTAAAAGAATGGCCCTTCGCGAGAGAAAGCATCGATTGCTCGTATTTGTGCTAGAGATTTTATTTTGAAAACATGAAACAATTTTGTCAACGGTAGTAATAAAGCATATGAGTTATGTAAATTATATCTTACAAGTTGCAAGCCTCATGCATAGTATACTAATAGTGCCCGCACCTTGTCCTACTTAGCTTGGACTACCGGATCTTCGCAATGCCATGTTTCAACCAAGTGTCACAAAGGGGTACCTCCATGCCGCCTGTACAAAGGTCGAAGGAGAATGCTCGCATTTTGGATTTCTCGCTTTTGATTATTCTCAACTTAGACATCCATACCGGGACAACATGGACAACAGATAATGGACTCCTCTTTAATGCATAAGCATGTAACAATAATTATTATTCTCATATGAGATTGAGGATATATGTCCAAACTGAAACTTCCACCATGATTCATGGCTTTAGTTTGCGGCCCAATGTTCTTCTCTAACAATAGGCATGCTCCAATATTTAAGGTGATAGATCCTTCAGACAAGACGGACATGCATAGCAACTCACATGATATTCAACAAAGAATAGTTGATGGCGTTCCCGTAAGCATGGTTATCGCACAACAAGCAACTTAATAAGAGATAAAGTGCATAAGTACATATTCAATACTACGATAGTTTTTAAGGCTATTTTGTCCCATGAGCTATATATTGCAAAGGTGAATGATGGAATTTTAAGGGTAGCACTCAAGAAATTTACTTTGGAATGGCGGAGAAATACCATGTAGTAGGTAGGTATGGTGGACACAAATGGCATAGTAGTTGGCTCAAGGATTTTGGATGCATGAGAAGTATTCCCTCTCGATACAAGGTTTAGGCTAGCAAGGTTATTTGAAGCAAACTCAAGGATGAACCGGTGCAGCAAAACTCACATAAAAGACATATTGTAAACATTATAAGACTCTACACCGTCTTCCTTGTTGTTCAAAACTCAATACTAGATATTATCTAGACCTTAGAGAGACCAAATATGCAAATCAAATTTTAGCAAGCTCTATGTATTTCTTCATTAATGGGTGCAAAGTATATGATGCAAGAGCTTAAACATGAGCACAACAATTGCCAAGTATCACATTATCCAAGACATTTTAGAATTACTACATGTAGCATTTTCCAATTCCATCCATATAACAATTTAACGAAGAAGAAACTTTGCCAAGAACATTATGAGTAAAGCCTAAGGACATATTTGTCCATATGAAACAGCGGAGCGTGTCTCTCTCCCACAAAGTGAATGCTAGGATCCATTTTATTCAAACAAAAACAAAAACAAAAACAAACCGACGCTCCAAGTAAAGAACACAAGATGTGACTGAATAAAAATATAGTTTCAGGGAGGAACCCGATGATGTTGTCGATGAAGAAGGGGATGCCTTGGGCATCCCCAAGCTTAGACGCTTGAGTCTTCTTAGAATATGCAGGGTGAACCACGGGGGCATCCCCAAGCTTAGAGCTTTCACTCCTCTTGATCATAGTATATCATACTCCTCTCTTGACCCTTAAAAACTTCCTTCACACCAAACTTCAAGCAAACTCATTAGAGGGTTAGTGCACAATTAATAATTCATGTATTCAGAGGTGACACAAACATTCTTTTCACTTCTGGACATTGCACAAAGCTACTGGATATTAGTGGATCAAAGAAATTCATCCAATATAGCAAATATGGCAATGCGAAATAAAAGGCAGAATCTGTCAAAAACAGAACAGTTCGTAAAGACGAATTTTAAAATGGCACCAGACTTGCTCAAATGGAAAAACTCAAAACTAATGAAAGTTGCGTACATATCTGAGGATCACGCTCGTAAATTCGCAGATTTTTTAGAATTTTCTACAGAGACTTGTGCCCAGATTTGTGACAGACAGCAATGCTGTTTCTGCGCAGCGATCCCAAATATAACATCAACTATAACATAGAAACTTTACTTGGCACAAAAACATGATAAGGAGAGGTTGCTACAGTAGTAAACAACTTCCAAGACTCAAATATAAAACAAAGTACTGTAGTAAAAACATGGGTTGTCTCCCATAAGCGCTTTCTTTAACGCCTTTCGCCTAGGCGCGTAAAGTGCAAATCAAGTAACATCAAGAGTAGAAGCATCAACATCATAACTTGTTCTAATAATAGAATCAAAAGGCAACTTCATTCTCTTTCTAGGGAAGTGTTCCATACCTTTCTTGAGAGGAAATTGATATTTAATATTACCTTCCCTCATATCAATAACAACACCAACGGTTCGAAGAAAAGGTCTTCCCAACACAATAGGACAAGATGCATTGCATTCGATATCCAAGACAACAAAATCAACGGGGACAAGGTTATTGTTAACCGTAATGCGCACATTATGAATCCTCCCCAAAGGTTCCTTTTTAACATTATCGGCAAGATTAACATCCAAATAACAATTCTTCAATGGTGGCAAGTCAAGCATATCATAAATCTTTTTAGGCATAACAGAAATACTTGCACCAAGATCACATAAAGCATTACATTCAAAGTCATTGAATTTCATTTTAATGATGGGCTCCCAACCATCTTCTAACTTTCTAGGAATAGAAGTTTCAAGTTTTAGTTTCTCTTCTCTAGCTTTTATGAGAGCATTTGTAATATGTTTTGTAAAGGCTAAATTTATAGCACTAGCATTAGGACTTTTAGCAAGTTTTTGTAAGAACTTTATAACTTCAGAGATGTGGCAATCATCAAAATCTAAATCATTATGAGCTACAGCAATGGGATCATTGTTCCCAAGGTTGGAAAAAATTTCAGCAGCTTTATCACAAGCAGCTTCAAGCAGCTTTAGCAATTTCAGTGCAGTTTTGTACGCTTTGCACTAGGAGTAGAAACATTGCCAACACCAATTATTTTACCATTGACAGTAGGAGGTGCAGCAACATGTGAATCATTATCATTACTAATGGTGGTAATAGTCCAAACTTTAGCTACATTATTTTCTTTAGCTAGTTTTTCATTTTCTTCTCTATCCCACCTAGCACGCAGTTCAGCCATTAATCTTATATTCTCATTAATTCTAACTTGGATGGCATTTGCTGTAGTAGTAATCTTTTTATCAATATCATCAGGTTTAGCAGCCATTTTATTAATTAAGGAGGCTTGTGATGCAGACATGTATGAGATTCGGGTTTCAGCATTTGAAATTTTAGTTTGCGGACTGTAAATCTCCCTATTCAAGTTTTCAAGTTGATTTCCTATATTTTTCAACAAGGTAGATTGTTCATTCATAGTTTTAGTAAACAATTGATTTTGCTCATATTGTGATTGCATAAAGTTTTTAGTGGATCTTTCAATTTCTAGCATCTTTTCCTCATATCTACCATAAGTATTACCATAATCATTACCACTAGCAAGATATGGCCTATAGTTATTACCAGAGTTGTTCCTATAAGCATTGTTGTTGAAATTATTATTTTTAATGAAATTCACATCAACATTTTCTTCTTGAGCAACCAATGAAGCTAAAGGAACATTATTAGGATCAACATTAGATCTACCATTCACAAGCATAGACATAATCACATCAATCTTATCACTCAAGGAAGAGGTTTCTTCAACGAATTTACCTTCTTACCTTGTGGAGCTCTTTCCGTGTGCCATTCGGAGTAATTTACCATCATATCATCAAGAAGTTTTGTAGCCGCCCCAAAGTGATGGACATAAAGGTACCTCCAAGCAATTCGAATCCAATAAATTCCGCGAAGAAAAATTTAGTCCCGCATAGAAGGTTTGGATGATCATCCAAGTAGTCACTCCATGGGTTGGGCAATTCTTTACCAAAGTTTTCATTCTCTCCCATGCTTGAGCAACATGTTCAGCATCTAATTGCTTAAAATTCATTATGCTACTTCTCAAAGATATAATTTTAGCGGGAGGATAATATCTACCAATAAAAGCATCCTTACATTTAGTCCATGAATCAATACTATTGTTAGGCAAAGATAGCAACCAATCTTTAGCTCTTCCTCTTAATGAGAAAGGAAACACTTTCAATTTAATAATATCACCATCTACATCCTTATACTTTTGCATTTCACAAAGTTCAACAAAATTATTAAGATGGGCAGCAAGCATTCATCGTAACTAACACCTGTAAAATTGATCTCTCATAACCAGAGTTCAAGTAAAGCGGGTTTAATTTCAAAGAATTCTGATGTAGTAGCAGGTGGAGCAATAGGTGTGCATAGGAAATCATTATTATTTGCGTTTGTGAAGTCACACAACTTAGTATTTTCAGGGGTATTCATTTTAGCAACGGTAAATAAAACAAACTAGATAAAGTAAATGCAAGTAACTAATTTTTTTGTGTTTTTGATATAGAGAGCAAGACAATAAATAAAGTAAAACTAGCAACTAATTTTTTTGTGTTTTGTTTAGGTGCAACGAAACAAAGTAGTAAATAAAATAAAGCAAGACAAAAACAAAGTAAAGAGATTGAGAAGTGAAGACTCCCCTTGCAAGCGTGTCTTGATCTCCCGGCAACGGCGCCGTAAAAAGAGCTTGATGGCTTGTAACTCACACGTTCGTTGGGAACCCCAAGAGGAAGGTATGATGCGCACAGTAGCAAGTTTTCCTCGTAAAGAAACCAAGGTTTAATCGAACCAGGAGGAGCCAAGAAGCACGTTGAAGGTTGATGGTGGCGAAATGTGATGCGGCGCAACACCAGGGATTCCGGCGCCAATGTGGAACCTCGCACAACACAACCAAAGTACTTTGCCCCAACGAAACAATGAGGTTGTCAATCTCACCGGCTTGCTCGTAACAAAGGATTAACCGTATTGTGTGGAAGATGATTGTTTGCAAAGAAAACAAGTAAAACAAGTATTGCAAGAGATTGTATGCGATGTAAAGAATAGGACCGGGGTCCACAGTTAACTAGAGGTGTCTCTCCCATAAGATAAAAGCATGTTGGGTGAACAAATTACAGTCGGGCAATTGACAAATAGAGAAGGGCATAACAATGCATGTACATGATATGATAAATATAGTGAGATTTAATCCGGGCATTACGACAAAGTACATAGACCGCCATCCAACCGCATCTATGCCTAAAAAGTCCACCTTCAGAGTTATCATCCGAACCCCATTCGGTATTAAGTTGCAAAGCAACAGACAATTGCATTAAGTATGGTGCGTAATGTAATCAACAACTACATCCTTAGACATAGCATCAATGTTTTATCCCTAGTGGCAATAGCACAACACAACCTTAGAACCTACTGTCACGATCCCAGGTGTCAATGAAGGCATGAACCCACTATCGAGCATAAATACTCCCTCTTGGAGTTAAGAGCAAAAACTTGGCCGCAGCCTCTACTAATAACGGAGAGCATGCAAGATCATAAATAACACATAAACAATAGATTGATAATCACCATAACATAGTATTCTCTATCCATCGGATCCCGACAAACACAACATATAGAATTACAGATAGATGATCTTGATCATGTTAGGCAGCTCACAAGATCCAACAATGAAGCACAATTAGGAGAAGACGACCATCTAGCTACCGGCTATGGACCCATAGTCCAGGGTGAACTACTCACTCATCACTCCGGAGGCGATCATGGCGATGAAGAGTCCTCCGGGAGATGAATCCCCTCTTCGGCAGGGTGCCGGAGGCGATCTCTCCGAATCCCCCGAGATGGGATTCACGGCGGCGGCGTCTCCGGAAGGTTTTCCGTATCGTGGCTCTCGGCATCGGGGGTTTCGCGACGGAGGCTTTAAGTAGGCAGAAGGGCAACGTGGGGGGCCACACGAGGGCCCCACACCATAGGTCGGCGCGGCCAGGGCCTGGGCCGCGCCGCCCTATGGTGACGACGCCTCGTGGCCCCACTTCGACTCCTCTTCGGTCTTCTGGAAGCTTCGTGGGAAAATAGGACCCTGGGCGTTGATTTCGTCCAATTCCGAGAATATTTCGTTACTAGGATTTCGAAACCAAAAACAACGTAAAACAACGAATCGGCTCTTCGGCATCTTGTTAATAGGTTAGTTCCAGAAAATGCGTAAATACGACATATAATGTGCATAAAACATGTAGGTATCATCAATAAAGTAGCATGGAACATAAGAAATTATCGATACGTTGGAGACGTATCAGTATCCAGCAACCATAATATGCAAAGAATGAGTGATGCCCGTATACCTCCCCCCAAGCTTAGGCTTTTGGCCTAAGTGGAGTTCATTCCCACGGTCCCCATGAAGTGGTGTCTCCGTAGTACGACGAAGAACGACCCGGTTCCGTGTATGTGCCGGAGGAAGCATCGGGGTATGTGACGGTGCAGTCGTAGGAGGGCTCGGCGTCCTCGGAGTCATGCTGCTGGTGGAAGTCTTGTATCTTCATATGTTCCTCCACCTCCTCCTTAGTGAGCGACCATGATTGCCTGTCAATATTGAACAAACCTGGGTCGGGGAAGAGGGATTTCCTTCTCATCCCCGTTAGCAAACAACATTCTATAGACCATATTATCTATAGTGGAATCAGTAGTAACAAAATGATGACTCTTCATAGCAGCAATATCAATTCTCCTAGGGGTTAATGGCACATCATTAGAATCAAGAGGGAGTCTTAAATGTGTTAAAATGTGCAGTGCAATAGTTCCTCCAAAAATAGGCCCCCTGCTAGACAGGCGGCGAGCAATAAGAGAACCAAGATGATAAAGTGTCTGTCCAGTAAGTGCAGCATTCAGGAAAGCAAGATGATAGCTAGAGATATTGCTAGTATTTTCCCTACCAAGAATGCTAGTAGCAATGTAATATGCAAAATATTTAATGGCGGGGAGTTGAATGTTTCTTATCTTCCCGCGCTGAATGGTGCGGCAATCATCTTCGGTGATCCCTCGATAGAGCTCCAACAGGTTCCGGGGGTTATCATCAATCCTCCTTGCTGTACCTACAGGGGCAATATCCAATGCACGACAAAATTCTTCCAATTCCATAGTAACAGGATTACCATAGATCTTGAATGCAACTGTCGGCTCATATTGCGTGTTGTGGAACTTGAAGCTCTCAACGAAAATTTTGGTGAGCATGTAGTATTGCTCCCTTTCATCTCCCACGTAGGTGGCTAAGCCTGCCCCGTTGACAAGGGTGAAGAAATCATCCAATATCCCTGCATTTGTCGAGAAAATCATAACATGGGAAGGATGAAGCATTAGGAGCCCCATTGTCCTCTTCGGGCGCGAAGCTAGGCGCGATGATATCCTCATTGTAGGATCGCCTAATCTGAGTGGACGCCCTCGAGGGCCTCCCGGTGCTGGTTGTTCCTCTCTTGAATAATTCTCCAAACTTGAATTTCTTCATTTTCCTCTTCGAAATTTTCAACAACCATTATAAAATTTGATTTCAAGGTATATAATTGAGGGGAACAACTATAGGAACTTGCTAGAGTACTAAACATGCATCAAAACTAATTTCTACCACTTAGAACAAGCATGCAAGCTCACTAAACATGTTATCTACAGAAGCAAAATATTCAAGATATACTCAATCAAACACAATTCTAATTGGACAATCAAAGGAGTCACATACCAAGGAGCAAATGTGCCAAATTTCAGACATGAAATCTGGCTGAGCAAGGAGATCGAGAAATCGCGAGTTCTTGAGCAGAAACGCGAGTGAGAGGAACTCGGTGCGAGTTTTTTCGGGAGAGAGAAGAGAGTGGGAGGAAGAGATGCTGAAGTGGGGCAAAGGGGGCCACACACCGGGGTGGCGCGCTCCCTCGGGCCGGCCGCGTCGGCTCGTGGGGTGCCACCCCGGGGTGCCCCACCGGTCAGCCCTGAGTGCTCCCGAGTGCCTCTTCGAAAAATAGGACTACCAAGTATAATTTTTGTAAATTTTTGAGAACTTCGAAAAATGCACATTTCTGGGTGTTAAATTAGTTATTACTGCGCAGGAAAATGATTTCCAAAATCTTAACAACTAAAGCATATTGCAAAACAAAAGGTGCTACAGCAAGTAAAACAAATGGAGGGAGAAAGAAAGAAAGAAATGTTGTTTAGCTCTCTTATGCATTAAAATATACTTGTTAACAAGGTTGATCAAGTCTTGCTACCAAATAAATTTTATATGACATAAGAAGAAATAAACCTCAAATCAATCATGTTACCTTATATTGAATTGATATGGATCCAATCACAAGGGTTTGATATTCTTCTTTAGGCTCATATATAGGACAATCAATGGATCCCACTTTGATAGTTTTCACATTAAAAATTGTATTAACTTCATATACTTTATCAATCCTCTTGGGAAAATAGACAGTATGTTCCTTATCATCAACATTGAAAGCAACCATGCCTTTATTGCAATCAATAACAGCCCCTGCAGTATTAAGAAAGGGTCTTCCAAGAATAATGGACATATTATCATCTTCGAGCATTTCCAACACAACAAAATCAGTTAATATCAAGCACTGTTGAGTAACTTGAACAGGAACATTTTCACATACACCAACAGGAATAGCGGTAGATTTATCAGCCATTTGCAAAGATATATCAGTTGGTATTAACTTATCTAAATCAAGTCTCTATAAAGAGAAAAAGGCATTACACTAACTCCCGCTCCCAAATCACATAGAGCAGTTCTAACATAATTATTCTTGATGGAACAAGGAATAGTCGGTATACCTGGTCTCCAAGCTTCTTTGGAATCTTACCACTCGAAGGAGTAATTAGCGAGCATAGTGGAAATCTCCTCATTGGGAATTTTCCTTTTGTTAGAGACAATATCTTTCATATACTTTGAATAAGGAGGCAATTTAATAGCATCAGTCAAAGGGATTTGCAAAAATAAAGGTTTCATCCAATCACAAAATTTATTATAATGTTCCTCCTCCTTTGATTTTAGTTTCTTAGCAGGAAAAGGCATTTGCTTTTGAACCCAAGGTTCTCTTTCATTACCATGTTTCTCAACAATAAAATCTTCTTTAGTGTACTTTTTATTTTTAGCATGCTTTTTAGGTTCTTCTTCAACCTCTTCTTTATCAGGAATATCATCCTTATCATCACCTTTATCATGTTCATTACCACTTTCAGTTTCAGCATCAGAAATAGAAATACTATTAGGATCATTAACAGGTTCAGAGGATTCTACAACATTCTTATGTTTCTTTTCTTTTCTTAGATGGAGCACTAGTTTTGGTTAGTTGAGAATCTTGTTCAACTCTTTTGGGATGCCCTTCGGGATATAAAGGATCCCGGGTAGAGACACCACCTCTAGTTGTTACTTCATAAGCATGTTTTTCTTTAGAATTATTTCCCAACAAGTCATTTTGCACTTTAGTGAGTTGATCAATTTGAGTTTGAACCATATGAAAATGTTTAACAAGTATCTTAACATCATTGGAGGTTCTCTCCACAATATCATGCAATTCACTAATAGCTCGAGAATTTTCCATTAAATGATTCTCTACTCTCATATTAAAGTTTTCTTGCTTAACAATATAATTATCAAATTCATCTAAGCATTGAGCAGGAGGTTTTGAATACGGAATATCTTCCCTAGTAAAGCGTTGAAGAGAGTGTACCTCAATCATGGATGAAGGGGGAGTTATCTCACATAAATCTTCTATAGGAGGTAAATTCTTCACATCTTCAGGTTTAATACACTTCTCTTTAAGGGACTTCTTGGCTTCCCTCATATCTTCATCATTTAATTTAATCATACCCCTCTTCTTCAATATCGGTGTCGGGGTTGGTTCAGGTGTAGACCAATCATCATGATTCCGGCCTATTTGAGCCAATAATTCTTCAGCGTCGTCTGGAGTTCTTTTCCGAAAACACAACCAGCACAACTATCCAGGTATGCCCTAGACTCAATGGTTAGTCCACTATAAAATATATCAAGTAAATCATGCTTTTCCAAATCATGGTCGAGCCGAGCTCTAATAAGAGAACAAAATCTCGCCCAAGCCTCGAGCAATTTCTCTCCATCTTCCTGGTCAAAATTATAAATTCTCTCGCAAAGCAATATGTTGAGCACTAGCGGAAAGTATTTCCGGAAGAAAACATCAAGCAATTCTTTTGGACTTTTAATAGAACCAGGAGGCAAATTATTATACCAAGTTTTAGCGTCATCCTTTAATGAGAAAGGAAAAATTTTAGCGACAAAGTAAGTACGCATCTTAACATCATCAGAAAACAAGCCACTAAGAGTAGATAACTCAATCATGTGTTCAACAGCACTTTCTTTTTCAGTACCATAACAACAATAGCTATATGAGATAGAGCAAGAGAAAAATCATAATCTTTATCCTTAATGTTTATAGGAGATGTGGCAAATTTAGGATCAGGAGATAGTTTATATCTAACAGCATGTTCTGCAAGCAACTTTTTAATTTTTCTTGCATCAGTAGTAGCATTGAATTTTTCAATAAAATCATCATCAAGCTCTACATAATCTTCATCAAGATCATCACTAGAATATTCAACGGACTCGGGTGAATTAACAGGTGTAGCAGCATTTTCATTAGGAGTTTCGAGTATTTTCAATTTTCCTAGACCTAGCAATTGTAGCATCTAGAAAAGATCCTAACGAACCATCATTATCAAGCACAGCAGAAGCATCATCACAATTATAAGAGGAATTTTCAGATTCAGCGAAGTACCGACGATTTGAAGCTTGTGGTGGTGAAACAAGTTTACTTATCACGGATGGTGAATCAAGAGCGGCGAGGTACTAAGAGTTGTACCTTTTCTTGTAGTGGATGGTAATATGGCGATCTTAGTATCGCGAGGTTTACCCATGATGGAGAATTGCAGCGAACAATATCAATCCAAGTGAACTTCCAAATAAAGCTATACTCCCCGGCAACGGCGCTAGAAAATAGTCTTGATGACCCACAAGTATAGGGGATCGCAACAGTCTTCGAGGGAAGTATTACCCAATTTATTGATTCGACACAAGGGGAGACAAAGAATACTTGTAAGCCTTAACAGCGGAGTTGTCAATTCAGCTGCACCTGAAACGGACTTGCTCGCAAGAGTTTATCAGGTAGTAACGAGTTTTATAGCGAGTAGGAATAGTAAAATAACGACGGCGGTGAAATAAAGACAGCACTAGTGATTATAGTAAACAACAAGATTAAAATACTCGTAGGCACAGGGACGGATTAACGGGCGTTGCATGGATGAGAGAAACTCATATAACAATCAAAGCGAGGGCATTTGCGAGATAATAATAAAACGGTATCCAAGTACTAATCAATCAATAGGCATGTGTTCCATATATAGTCGTACGTGCTCGCAATGAGAAACTTGCACAACATCTTTTGTCCTACCAGCGGTGGCGTCGGGCCTCTAGGGAAACTATCGGAAATTAAGGTACTCCTTTTAATAGAGTACGAGAGCAAAGAATTAACACTCCGTGAACACATGTGATCCTCACATCACTACCATTCCCTCCGGTTGTCCCGATTTCTGTCACTTCGGGGCCATTGGTTCCGGACAGCGACGTGTGTATACAACTTGCAGGTAAGATCGTAAACAACGAATATCTTCATGAATCAATAACATGTTCAGATCTGAGATCATGGCACTCGGGCCCTAGTGACAAGCATTAAGCATAACAAGTTGCAACAATATCATAAAAGTGACATCTACGGATACTAGGCACTATGCCCTAACAATCTTATGACTATTACATGACCAATCTCATCCAATCCCTACCATCCCCTTCAGCCTACAGCGGGGGAATTACTCACACATGGATGGGCGAAACATGGCTGGTCGATGGAGAGGCGCTGGCGGTGATGGCGGTGAAGATCTCCTCCAATTCCCCGTCCCGGCGGAGTGCCAGAACGGAGACTTCTGGCTCCCGAGACGGAGTTTCGCGATGTGGCGGCTCTCTGGAGGGTTTCTGGCGACTTCGACTTCTCTACGTGCGTTTTTAGGTCGAGGGCGATAAGTAGTCCGAAGGAGGGCGTCGGGGGCCAGCCGAGGGGGCCACACACTAGGGCCGCGCGGGCCCCTCCTGGGCCGCGCCGGCCTAGTGTGTGGGACCCTCGTGCCCCTGATACGTCCAAAACGTATCTACTTTCCCGAACACTTTTGCTATTGTTTTGCCTCCAATTTGTGTATTTTGGATACAACTAACACGGACTAACGCTGTTTTCAGCAGAATTGCTCTGGTGTCTCGTTTTTGTGCGTAAATCCAACTTTCGGGAAAATCCTCGGAATTTCTTCGATGGCCCTATTTTACCAAAATATCGACGGAGCCGGAAGGGCAAAGGAGGTGGAGGCCCGAGGGCCCCACACCACATGGCGGCGCGGCCCAGGGGGCCCGCGCGGCCATGTGGTCCGGCCCCTCGGCCGGCCTCCGACGCCCCCTTCGGACTACTTATTCGCCTCGACCTAAAAACGCACGGGAGAAGTCGACATCGCAAAAAACCCTCCCGCAGAGCCGCCACATCGCGAAACTCCGTCGCGGGAGCCGAAGTCTCCGTTCGGCACTCCGCCGGACGGGAATTGGAGGAGATCTTCACCGCCATCACCGCCAACGCCTCTCCATCAACCCAGCAATGTTTCCCCCATCCATGTGTGAGTAATTCCCCGCTGTAGGCTGAAGGGGATGGTAGGGATTGGATGAGATTGGTCATGTAATAGTCATAAGATTGTTAGGGCATAGTGCCTAGTATCCGTAGATGTCACTTTTATGATATTGTTGCAACTTGTTATGCTTAATGCTTGTCACTAGGGCCCGAGTGCCATGATCTCAGATCTGAACATGTTATTTATTCATGAAGATATTCGTTGTTTATGATCTTACCTCGCAAGTTGTATACACATGTCGTTGTCCGGAACCGATGGCCCCGAAGTGACGAAATCGGGACAACCGGAGGGGATGGTAGTGATGTGAGGATCACATGTGTTCACTGAGTGTTAATGCTTTGCTCCGGTGCTCTATTAAAAGGAGTGCCTTAATATCCAGTGAGTTTCCCTTGAGGCCCGGCCGCCACCGAGCTGGTAGGACGAAGATGTTGTGCAAGTTTCTCATTGCGAGCACGTACGACTAAATATGGAGCACATGCCTATTGATTGATTAGTACTTGGATACCGTTTTATTATTATCTCGCAAATGCCTATGCTTTGATTGTTACATGAGTTTCTCTCATCCATGCAACGCCCGTTAAATCCGTCCCTATGCCTACATGTACTTTAATCCTCGCTGTTTACTATAATCACTACTGCTGTCTTTATTTCACCGCTGCGTTATTTCGCTATTTCCACTGCCATAAAACCGTTACTACTCGATAAACTCTTGCGAGCAAGTCTGTTTCCAGTGCACTGAATTGACAACTCCGCTGTTAAGGCTTACAAGTATTCTTTGTCTCCCCTTGTGTCGAATCAATAAATTGGGTAATACTTCCCTCGAAGACTGTTGCGATCCCCTATACTTGTGGGTCATCAAGACTATTTTCTCGGCGCCGTTGCCGGGAGCATAGCTTTATTTGGAAGTTCACTTGGATTGATATTGTTCGCTGCAAATTCTCCATTATGGGTAAACCTCGCGATACTAAGATCGCCATATTACCATCCACTACAAGAAAAGGTACAACTCTGAGTACCTCCGTCGCTCTTGATTCACCATCTGTGATTGATAAACTTGTTTCACCGCCACATGCTTCGCGTGCTGGTACTTCTGCTGAATCTGAAAATTCTCATAATATTGATAATGTTTCGCTGTGCTTGATGATAGTGGTTCATTGGGATCTTTTCTAGATGCTACAATTGCTAAGTCTAGACAAATTGAAAATACTGAAACTCCTAATGCTACTACACCTGTTAAATCACCTGAACTTGATTATTCTAGTGATGATCTTGATGAGGATTATGTAGAGCTTGATGATGCTTTTATTGAAAAATGCAATGCTACTACTGATGCAAGAAAAATTAAAAAGTTGCTTGCAGTAACATGCTGTTAGATATAAACTATCACTCGATCCTAAATTTGCCACATCTCCTATAAACATTAGGGATAAAGATTATGATTTTTCTCTTGATTTATCTCATATAGCTATTGTTGAGAAAACACCCTTTTGTGGTACTGAAAAGAAAGTGCTTGTTGAACACATGACTGAGTTATCTACTCTTAGTGGCTTGTTTTCTGATGATATTAAGATGCGTACTTATTTTGTCGCTAAAATTTTTCCTTTTTCATTAAAGGATGATGCTAAAACTTGGTATAATAATTTGCCTCCTGGTTCTATTAAAAGTCCAAAAGAATTGCTTGATGTTTTCTTCCGCAAATACTTTCCTGCTAGTGCTCAACATGCTGCTTTGCAGAGAATTTATAATTTTGACCAGGAAGATGGAGAGAAATTGCCTGAGGCTTGGGCTAGATTTTGTTCTCTTATTAGAGCTCAGCCTGACCATGATTTGGAAAAGCATGATTTACTTGATATATTTTATAGTGGACTAACTATTGAGTCTAGGGCATACCCGGATAGTTGTGCTGGTTGTGTTTTCAGGAAAAGAACTCCGGACGACGTCGAAGAATTATTGGCTAAAATAGGCCGGAATCATGATGATTGGTCTACACCGAACCAACCCCGACACCGATAGTGAAGAAGAGGGTATGATTAAATTAAATGATGAAGATATGAGGGAAGCCAAGAAGTCTCTTAAAGAGAAGGGTATTAAACCCGAAGATGTGAAGAATTTACCTCCTATTGAAGATATATGTGAGACAATTCCCCTTCATCCATGATTGAGGTACACTCGCTTCAACACTTTACTAGGGAAGATATTCCGTATTCAAAATCTCCTCGCTCAATGCTTAGATGAATTTGATAATTATATTGTTAAGCAAGAAAACTTTAATATGAGAGTAGAGAATCATTTAATGGAAAATTCCCGAGCTATTAGTGAATTGCATGGTATTGTGGAGAGAACCTCCAATGATGTTAAGATACTTGTTAAACATTTTCAAATGGTTCAAACTCAAATTGATCAACTTACTAAAGTGCAAAATGACTTGTTGGGAAATAATTCTAAAGAAAAACATGCTTGTGAAGTAACAACTAGAGGTGGTGTTTCTACCCGGGATCCTCTATATCCTGAAGGGCATCCCAAAAGAGTTGAACAAGATTCTCAACTAACTAAAACTAGTGCTCCATCTAAGAAAAAGAAAAAGAAACATAAGAATGTTGTAGAATCCTCTCGAACTCGTTAATGATCCTAATAGTATTTCTATTTCGATGCTTGAAACCGAAAGTGGTAATGAACATGAGGAAGATAATGATAAGAATGATACTCCGATAAAGAAGAAATTGAAAAAGAACTCTGAAAAGCATGCTAAAAATAAAAAGTATACTAAAGAAGACTTTATTACTGAGAAGCATGGTAATGACAGAGAACCTTGGGTTCAAAAGCAAATGCCTTTTCCTCGCTAAGAAACTAAAATCAAAGGAAGAGGAACATTATAATAAATTTTGTGATTGGATGAAACCTTTATTTTTGCAAATTCCTTTGACTCGATGCTATTAAATTGCCTCCTTATTCAAAGTATATGAAAGATATTGTTACTAACAAAAGGAAAGTCCCCAACGAGGAGATTTCTACTATGCTCGCTAATTACTCCTTCAATGGTAAGATTCCAAAGAAGTTGGGCGACCTAGTATACCGACTATTCCTTGTTCCATCAAGAATAATTATGTTAGAACCGCTTCTATGTGATTTGGGAGCAGGTGTTAGTGTAATGCCTTTTTCTCTTTATAAGAGACTTGATTTAGATAAATTGATACCTACTCGATATATCTTTGCAAATGGCTGATAAATCTACTGCTATTCCTGTTGGTTTGTGTGAAAATGTTCCTGTTCAAGTTACTCGGCATTGCTTGATATTAACTGATTTTGTTGTGTTGGAAATGCCCGAAGATGATAATATGTCCATTATTCTTGGAAGACCCTTTCTTAATATCTGCAGGGCTGTTATTGATTGCAATAAAGGCATGGTTACTTTCAATGTTGATGATAAGGAACACACTCGTCTATTTTCCCAAGAGGATTGATAAAGTATGTGGAGTCAATACAATTTTTAATGTGAAAACTATCAAAGTGGGATCCATTGATTGTCCTATATATGAGCCTAAAGAAGAATATCAAACTCTTGTGATTGGATCCATATCAATTCAATATAAGGTAACATGATTGATTTGAGGTTTATTTCTTCTTATGTCATATAAAATTTATTTGATAGCAAGACTTGATCAACCTTGTTAACAAGTATATTTTATTGCATAAAAGAGCTAAACAACACTTCTTTCTTTCTTTCTCCCTTCACCTATTTTACTTGCTGTAGCACTTTTGTTTTGCAATATGCTTTAGTCATTTAAGATTTTAGAAATCATTTTCCTGCGCAAGTAATCATTAATTTAATACCCAGAAATGTGCATTTTTCGAAGTTTTCTAAAAATTACAAAAATTATACCGTTGGTCCTATTTTTCGACGAGGCACCTGGGAGCACCAGAGGATGACCTGTGGGGCACCAGGGGGCGCCACACCATAGGGCGGCGCGGCCACCAAGGGGGCCGCGCCACCATGTGGTGTGGGCCACCCCTTGCCCCACTACACCATCTCTTCCTCCCAGCACCTTCTCTCTCCCGAAAAAACTCGTACCAAGTTTCTCTCACTCGTGTTTCTGCTCAAGAACTCGCGATTTTTCGATCTCCTTGCTCAGCCCGATTTGCGTCTGAAATTTGGCACATTTACTCCTTGGTATGTGACTCCTTTGATTGTCCAATTAGAATTTCATTTGGTTGAGTATATCTTGAATATTCTGCTGCTGTAGATAACATGTTTAGTGAGCTTGCATGCTTGTTCTAAGTGGTAGAAACTAGTTTTGATGCATGTTTAGTACTCTAGCAAGTTCCTATAGTAGTTCCCTTCAATTACACACCTTGAAATCAAATTTTATAATGATTGTTGAAAATTTCAGAAGGGGAAGATGAAGAAATTCAAGTTTGGAGAGTTGTTCAAGAAAGCAACAACCAGCACCGGTAGGCCCTCAAGGGCGTCTACTCAAATTAGGCGATCCTACAATGAGGATGTCATCGCGCCTAGCTTCGCGCCCGAGGAGGACCATGGGGCTCCTAATGCTTCATCCTTCCCTTGTTATGAGTTTCGACCAATGCGGGGATATTGGATGACTTCTTCACCCTCGTCAACAGGGCAGGCCTAGCCACCTACGTGGGAGACGAGAGGGGACAATATTACGGGCTCACCAAAATTTTCGTTGAGAGCTTTAAGTTCCACAACACGGAATATGAGCCGACAGATCGCATTCAAAATCTATGATATTCCTGTTACCATGAAATTGGAAGAATTTTGTTGTGCATTGGGTATTGCCCCTGTAGGTACAGCAAGGAGGATTGATGACAACCCCCGGGACTTGTTGGAGCTCTACCGAGGGATCACCGGGGATGATTGCCGCACCATCCGGCGAGGGAAGATAAGAAACATTCAACTCCCCGCTATTAAGTATTTTGCATATTACATTAGCACTAGCATTTTGGGTAGAGAAAATACTAGTAACATCTCTAGCTACCATCTTGCTTTCTTGAATGTCGCACTTACTGGAGAGACACCTTATCATCTTGGTTCTCTTATTGCTCGCCGCCTGTCTAGCAGGGGCCTATTTTTGGAGGAACTATTGCACTGCGCATTTTAACACATCTAGATATTCCTCTTGATTCTAATGATGTACCATTAACCCCTAGGAAGCTAGATATTGCTGCTATGAAAAGCCATCGTTTTGTTACTACTAACTCCACTATAGATAATATTGTCTATAAAATGTTGTTTGCTGATGGGAATGAGAAAGAAATCCCTCTTCCCCAGCAGGGTTTGTTTAATATTGACGAGCAATCATGGTCGCTAACAAAGGAGGTGGTGGATGAACATATGAAGATACAAGAGTTCCACCAGCAACATGACTCCGAGAATGCCGAGCCCTCCTACGACTACACCGTCACGTACCCCGACGTTTCCTCCAGCACATACATGGAACCGGGTCGTTCTTCGTCATATTACGAAGACACCACTTCATGGGGACCGTGGGAATGAACTCCACTTAGGCCAAAAGCCTAAGCTTGGGGAGGTATACCGGCATCACTCATTCTTTGCATATTATGGTTGCTGGATACTTGTACATACTTGTTTAGTCTCTAGAGTGGTTTTCTAATGAGAGGGAGATGATATTTGGGGAAGTACTTGTCCAAAAACAGATTCTGTGCCGTTACCAAAAAAATTCGTACGCACAGCCAGAACGTTATTTTGAGTTGCCAATTTTTGAGCATGTTCCCCAGATTGTTATCTAACTTTCATTAGTTGAACACTTTTTGGTCTGAGCAATGGAAGATTTTTGTTAAATTCGATTTCTGTACTGCTGTCGGGATTTGGCAGATTTACGTCATCCTGCTTTTTCGTGTTTCGTTAGTTTGCATTCTTTTGTTTTCACTTTGTTTCTTTCCTAAAACACAAAAAGACCAAAAATATTTCTGTTGTTTCTCTTCACCATTTGTTTATTTGGTACCTTGCTCTTAGTTTGTTTTATTTGCTATCGTTAGTTTGCTATAAGAAAACCCAAAAAGATTTTGCTTTGTTTGCTTGCTTTTCTTTCGTGCTTGTTTCTAATTCGAAAACACCAAAAATATTTGCTGTTCTTCTTTGGTTTGTAAAGTTCATCATGAGTTCAATGGTCTTCGGTGGCTGGAGCGTGGTTTTTATTTCATATTATCCAAGCTACACAAGTGAAAAGGCAATAATGACGATCTACGACAATCCGATTGTGGTGAGAGGCCGGTATGAACTCTATTTGCTTTCATTTTTGTACATATACTCATCCATATGAGCATGCTTAGTTGGTTCATGTGAGGTATATGTTATTTGAGAAAATCTAGTAGCTCATGATCTCTCATGTTTAGTTCCAATTTATTAATATGAGTAGCATGTCATGGATATTTGCTTGCATTGTTTTATTCATAAGTAAGTATGACATTGTGGTATCCTCCTCTGGATAATTCATTTATATCGACTTGGCACATGCTCACGCATGCATATGACTGAACAAAAAAGTCAATTAAGCCTCGATGATTTATATTGCTTCAGAGTTCTTGTATCACTTTTATGCCTCCGTTAATTTATTTTGCCGCAAGCATAATTATGACGATTCTTGCTCTCTTGATTTGTCGCTCCCTAGTCTTTTGCTAGCCTTCACTTGTACTGAGCGGGAACGCCGCTCGTGCTTCCAAACACCCGAAAACCAAGTTGTTCCAAAAGTGTCCACCATAAATACCTATGCATGGCATTTCAAACCATTCCAAGTAAATTCTCATGCGCTACCTTTAAAACCTTCAAAATGCTTCTCAATTTGTGTTAATGTTTCATAGCTCATGAGGAAGTATGTGGTGTTTAGCTTTCAACCTTGTCATTTACTTTTGACGGACTCTCATATGGACTAGTGGCACATCCGCTTATCCAATAATTTTGCAAAAAGAGCTGGCAATGGGATTCCCGATCCCGAATTAATTAACTTAAATAGACACTCCTCCATGGTTTGTGATTGTTGGACGGCACCCGAAGGATTCGGTTAGCCATGGCTTGTGTAAGCAAAGGTTGGGGGAGTGTCATCATCATAATAAAACTTAAATAAAAAGGCACTCCTTCATGGTATGTGATTGTTGGCGAGCACCCGAGGATTCGGTTAGCCATGGTTTGTGAAAGAAAGGTTGGAAGGAGTGCCACCCAAAAATAAATAAATGGGAGCCGCTCTTGTGAGTCCGGTTGATGAGGTAGTTAGTGTACCCATTACCATTCGTTGACAACAACAAACACCTCTCAAAATAATTTTACTCCTGCTTTACAAATGAAAAGCTCTAGCGCATGTTAATCCCTGCTTCCTCTGCGAAGGGTCAATCTTTTACTTTTATGTTGTGTCCCCATTCTTTCTTTGAGTACTATCTTGAGAGCACGACTGTCATTCTTAGTATAATATGCTTGTCTCAAAATATGATTGATTGTGGTATAACTTTGATGCTTTTATCTTTGACAATCACTACTTCTAGTCTTTCTATGAACTCAAGAGGTGCCTCGGCATTTATGTTTTGCCGATCAAATACGAGCAAGCGAGATACCACTTTATCATATTCTCTTATGAACATTGCAATCCTGCTTATATACATGATTCATGGTGCTTATTATTAATTGTTGGTACCTCTCCATGATTGACATAGCTGTTGGATGATCTTATTTGCATGTATCTCATTATGAACTGCTTAAGTATTAGCCATAGCATGAGAATATATACATCATATGAGCAAATGTGTTCGTGAAAGTTCTTTTATCGCTCGGTTGTTAAGCTGAATTGCTTGAGGACAAGCAATAAGCTAAGCTTGGGGGAGTTGATACGTCCAAAACGTATCTACTTTCCCGAACACTTTTGCTATTGTTTTGCCTCCAATTTGTGTATTTTGGATACAACTAACACGGACTAACGCTGTTTTCAGCGAGAATTGCTCTAGTGTCTCGTTTTTGTGCAGAAATCCAACTTTCGGGAAAATCCTCGGAATTTCTTCGGATGGCCCTATTTTACCAAAATATCGACGGAGCCGGAAGGGCAAAGGAGGTGGAGGCCCGAGGGCCCCACACCACATGGCGGCGCGGCCCAGGGGGGGCCCGCGCGGCCATGTGGTCTGGCCCCCTCGGCCGGCCTCCGACGCCCCCCTTCGGACTACTTATTCGCCTCGACCTAAAAACGCACGGGGAGAAGTCGACATCGCAAAAAAACCCTCCAGAGAGCCGCCACATCGCGAAACTCCGTCGCGGGAGCCAGAAGTCTCCGTTCTGGCACTCCGCCGGGACGGGGAGTGGAGGAGATCTTCACCGCCATCACCGCCAACGCCTCTCCATCAACCAGCAATGTTTCCCCCATCCATGGGTGAGTAATTCCCCCGCTGTAGGCTGAAGGGGATGGTAGGGATTGGATGAGATTGGTCATGTAATAGTCATAAGATTGTTAGGGGATAGTGCCTAGTATCCAGTAGATGTCACTTTTATGATATTGTTGCAACTTGTTATGCTTAATGCTTGTCACTAGGGCCCGAGTGCCATGATCTCGGATCTGAACATGTTATTTATTCATGAAGATATTCGTTGTTTATGATCTTACACCGCAAGTTGTATACACATGTCGTTCGTCCGGAACCGATGGCCCCGAAGTGACGGAAATCGGGACAACCGGAGGGGATGGTAGTGATGTGAGGATCACATGTGTTCACGGAGTGTTAATGCTTTGCTCCGGTGCTCTATTAAAAGGAGTACCTTAATATCCGAGTAGTTTCCCTTGAGGCCCGTGCTGCCTACGTGTGGTAGGACGAAAGATGTTGTGCAAGTTTCTCATTGCGAGCACGTACGACTAAATATGGAGCACATGCCTATTGATTGATTAGTACTTGGATACCGTTTTATTATTATCTGCAAATGCCTATGCTTTGATTGTTACATGAGTTTCTCTCATCCATGCAACGCCCGTTAAATCCGTCCCTATGCCTACAGTACTTTAATCCTGCTGTTTACTATAATCACTACTGCTGTCTTTATTTCACCGCTGCTGTTATTTCGCTATTTCCACTGGCCATAAAGCTGTTACTACTTGATAAACTCTTGCGAGCAAGTACTGTTTCCAGTGCAGTCTGAATTGACAACTCCATTTGTTAAGGCTTACAAGTATTCTTTGTCTCCCCTTGTGTCGAATCAATAAATTGGGTAATACTTCCCTCGAAGACCGTTGCGATCCCCTATACTTGTGGGTCATCGGCCCCCACCGGCTTGCCCTTCGGCTCCGCCAATATTGCGGGAAAATAGGGCCTTCCGTATAAATTCCGAGGTTTTTCCCGAAAGTTGGATTTCTCGCACAAAAACGAGACACCAGAGCAATTCTGCTGAAAACAGCGTTAGTCCGTGTTAGTTGTATCCAAAATACACAAATTAGAGGCAAAACAATAGCAAAAGTGTTCGGGAAAGTAGATACGTTTTGGACGTATCAGGGTCGTCATCAACTGGCCGAGGTGTCAACCGGCGGCGACGGATCTTTGCTGCGGGAGGATGGCTCGCGGCGAGTAGCTGTGGGGCGGGTCCGGTAGCGGCTAGGCGGGGCCGGCTGCGATGGAGCGGCGGGGCAGGCGCTGGTGGCGAGGGCGAGTCTGGCGGTGGTGGAGCGGCGGGGCCGACGGCGTGACCAGCGGTGGTGGAACCCTAGTGAGCACGGGCACGGGCTCGTCCACGATTTGGGATATGAGCGATGGGGAGAGATGGTTCCGTTTTCTTTTTTCTTTTTTTCTTTTCATTCGGTGACCGACAGTCACTTGGGGGTGGCATTTTCTGTAAAATGAACTCAACTGCAGGGAGACTTTAACATACCGGTTCGGCAAACTTTCGGAGAAGCTCGGGAAACTGGTCTGGGGGAGTTTCTGGATTTGCACTATGGGCTGGCTTCTCGGCCAGAATAAGCAAGACAAAAGCTGGACACTTCTTTTGGGCTTCTTCGGTTTGACACCTAGAAGCAGCTTTAGAAGCCCAAAAGAAGTGGCCCTTACTTGCTTGAGGAGTATAACAATAACTTGTTATGTTTTTTTTGCGGGTAACCTCTTGTATGTATGTTAAAAGTACAACTGCGCATGGGTAGCCCGGCCCGAAAATCCTAGGCCAGGCCGGGTCAGGCTTGCACTTCAGGCCAGGCTCAGGCCTGATTTTTGAGCCCGCACGTTAGGTCGGGCCGGGCTCGGGCTTGCAGTTTTGCGATTTAGGCAAGGTTCGGACCAGGCTTGTCAGGCCGGGCAGAGCTTTTGCCAGTTCGGGCTAGGTTCGGGCTTGATTTATAGGCCTGAGGTCGGGCCGGGCCGGGTTCAGGCTTGACATTTTAGCTTCGGGTTTTTTTGGGCTTGGTCCGAAATCTGGCCCAGCCCAAGTTTTGCCCAGATGTAGTCTTAAAAGGGCACAAATTAAAATAGCGTCTTGGAAAGAATCCTAAGAGAAGGATCTTTTGGAATTTATATATGTCAAGCTGTCAAACTTATTTTTTAAAAAAGAAAACACTTTTTTTCGAGATTTTTGGAAATAAGTCACGAGGGAACAAAAGGCCAATCGGGGTCAGGGTCAACACTCGATCTGACGCAACAGGCGCCGCTCGTGTTTTTGCTTAAAACCACCCTCGCCTCTCTCGTGCTGCGCTACAGTACAGTCCACCACCGCGTTTCCGCGTGGTTCCAAGCACGTCGCACATGGGCTATGCGGGGCCCACCTCGTGGAATGAAAAAATCAAAGAAGAAGAGAGAGAGTTTTCTTTTCGATGCGAAAGCTGCAGCCCCACCACCCACCCCACCCCCCACACGAACCACGTGCTGAATTCCAGCAATCATGACAGGCCCGCGCCACATTTAAATAATCCCGATAATAATTTATTATTCTACCACCATTTGCGTCGTGGGATTATTAGATTTTTCAATTTGCTGCGGGAGAAAGCGCGTCGTCCCATATAAACGCGCACGACGCGTCCACACACAACACAGCGCAGAACAGAACTACACAACACAAGCACCAGCATCATCGCGCGCGAGGAAGGAAGGAAGGAAAAGCAAGGCAACCACCACCGCTGTGCGCCGAGAAGAAGAACGTCACGAGAAGAATTCGGTTTGGAGGAAAGTGGAGATGGCGGCTTCCGCGAGGCAGGGGGAGAGGGCGACCAGCTTCGCCATGGCCTGCAACCTGCTCAGCCAGTTCGTCCGCAAGAACGGCGCCGCCGCCGTCGACCTCGGCCTCGGAATCAACAAAGGTCAGACGCCGCTCCGGCTGCTGTTTAGAGCTGTCGTGTTTTTTTGTTGTTGTTGTTTGTTGGTTTGGGGAGAGGCTGCGTGCCGATTTGTGCGAGAAAAAATCGGTTTTTTTTTGGGAGAGACTTCGTGATGAGATCTGTGCTTATGTCTGGATTTCTGGTGGGTTTGGTCTGGAATTTCCGGGCAGGCGGCTCGAATTGAGGAGTACTTCTCTCTGATCTGATCTGACCATGGCTTTTGTTTGTGCGTGTTGCAGTTGAGGCCGAGCCGAAGACTACTCTGCCCGGAGCGGATGAGGCGGGGAGGAAGACCATGGAGCTGTTCCCGCAGAGCGCCGGCCTGGGTGCCGTGCAGGACGCGGCTGCCCCTGATGCTACCAGGTACCGCGCCACGCTACTTTGATTCCCCTCCTCCATTTTTTAGCCTCTTCCGCCTGCTAGTCGCGTGTGAATCCAGATGTTGAGACCACTAGAAATCTTTCTGTATGTTCAGATTATCTGAATCGGGACCGGATGTTACAAAAGGATATTGTTCTTAGCCTGAGATCTAGTTGAGAGTGATTGTGAGAATTTATTCCTCATACTAGTTGCAATTAAACTGCTCTTTGGATTGAGATATACTCCCTTCTTAGATGGATGAAGCAGTAAGCATGCATGCCCAGAGTTCTGATCCTATCCTACTAGGTTGCTCAGACCCCATAGCGCAGCTAATAGACCTTAAGCTGAATTCTTACTGATGCAACACGCCGATTGAAGCGAAGTTGTTCATACATGAAACCAAAATGAAGTTTTCTTTCGCTAGTGAAAATAGACTAGGCAGCTAACGCAAATCTAAAGTGGTAGCCTACAAGTGTACTGAAGATCTGTGTGCAAATGAATTTCAGGGAGCAAGAGAAGCAGCAGCTGACCATCTTCTACGGCGGGAAGGTGCTCGTGTTCAACGACTTCCCCGCAGACAAGGCAAAGGGCCTCATGCAGCTGGCTAGCAAGGGCAACCCTGTCGTCTCTGCACCCGCAACTGTTGCCGACACCACCAAGGTCCAGGCAGCTGTGCCGGTCCTAGAGAGCAGTTTGCCTGCTGCTCAGGCTGATGCGCCGAAGCCTGCTCGTGCGAACACTTCTGGTAAATTACCCTCTGCTTTCCTCTTGTTTAGCATGCATCTTGCTGAATCATACTTATCCTGATTAATGATCAAACCTTTTTCTGTCATTTAGATATGCCAATTGCTAGGAAGGCGTCACTTCACCGATTCCTTGAGAAGAGAAAGGATCGGTAAGCTGCTCTTGCTGTCATGAACTCGTGATTTCACAGCATGGTCATCTCTTCTTACTACTGAAATTCGTGGATCTAACATGTTTCGTTTATGTTCTTGTAGTCTGCATGCAAAGGCCCCATATCAAGCTTCTCCTTCAGATGCATCACCGGTCAAGAAGGAGCCTGAGAACCAGGCATGGCTTGGACTAGGGCCTAACGCTGCCCTGAAGCCAAACCACGGCCTCTAATTCAGCAAATGAGGGGGCATAGCAACATTACGCCCTTACCGGAAGCTTTTCAGAACTGTCTGAAAATGTGCTTGCCGTTAGAGTATGGGATCATAATATATCCTCTCTTTATCATGTTCTAGTGTTCTGTTTAGGTTATGGTTCTATGTTATTTGCCTTCATAGTTCCGATGTAAAGAAAAGTAGCAAACGATGACCAGTGCCGAGAGCCTGAGAGAAGTTTTGGCATGTTAACACATGGTGACATTGATTTTGGCCATGCTAAGCAAAAGTTAGTACAGGGAAAACATATATCTGCGTTATGTAACTCTGATCAGACGGCATTATCATTGGTTTTATCCTTGATTTGTAAAAGCAAGTGATTGTAATGGATTCAAATTATCTTCATATGTCTATGGGTTAATATTTACATGATTTGTTCTCGGATCTGTTTTTATTACCTTCTGTTTGTTCCTGCGCAGCATTAAATTTTGCTCACGAAGGCGTTTTGGTGTATACTCCATCTTACAGTTTGAGGCAATGGATAATGTTTGCACACATACTAATACAAAGACAAACTACACAACTAGTCAACTATTGATATAGTATTTCTTGCCCCACAAACACTAGTTAATAATCTATTTTGATTCCCTGCTAAATTGCTACCTTCTATAGTTGTATAACCAATCATGTTGAATTCATAGCAATACATGAGGCAGATCTTGGTAGGTTGGCTGGCCCTGTCCAGTTGGAGATAGGGTTTGAGAGGGAAGATGCACAAGGCAAGACTTGTCACCACTGCCCAATTCTTTAATCAAAAGGCAGGCGCACATGTGAGAATTGGAAGGTGATGTGGTTCTTAGTTGACAGCTAAAGCAAAGGAAAACCACAGGAAGTTGTTTGGAAGTTGCAAAGGGAGGAACAGGATGCATGCCACCCCACTGCCTAGAGAGATGTTTATTGGGGGCGTGGCGGGCCACATTGGTGCAACTTGATGCTTTCTCCTTCAACTTGTCTGTATCATACCTTGTCTAACATAATAAGACCACGGAGGAGGGTAGTGCTCATCCTTGCAGCTTCTTGCCTTCTGCTCTTCAACCTTTTGAATTGTCTATGTGGGAATATTTGTGACTTGATCATGATTTATGCCTTACCTTTGTCAAAATCTTGTGCTGACGACCAGTCTTCTTGTTTGTCTCATGATAAGACTGTTGCAAGAATATTCAGTTAATCCAAGGAAAGCTCAGCTGGTTTGCAAAAAAAGGTCTTCTCAATATATTTTATTCTACCATTTTTATGATGAAAATTCATAATAATCATTAACATTAGTATAAATAGACCTAAAAATAATAAAAATTACAAATAGGTACTTGGACCACTTAGCGATGACTACAAACACTAACATGAGCCAAAGGGGTGCCGCCGTCCTCGCCCCTCCATCACCGGAGCCGCGTAAAGTTTGTCGTAGTAGAGCTTGTTATAGTAGACAAACAAAAAGATCTCGTGCTAATGCCCCAAAGGACCAGCATACCAAAACAACAATCATCGTGCATGATGACAACCGTAGATCGGAAGAAACTGACATGACACCAACAAACACGGAAACCGACCGTCTACGCATCCTCCACTGGCGCTAGTTGCACCATCGGATCGAGGATAGGGTAGGGAGAACCTTATTCTCACTTTAGGATGTAGCCGCCGCCTCACCACCTGGAAGAAAACACTGCAAAGCAACCTAAATAAAGAATGGAAACTCCCCACTAGCGAGGGGCCGTGGTCCACCTCCAAGGCTCCAAGGCCACTAGAGGCGGAGCGAACTGGCAGCGTCTCCGGCGAGGAGAATAGAACCCTAGATGGGTTTGTGGCCGCCGCCTCTAATCGCCTCTCATGCTGTTCCCGTGCCGGTTCGATGTCTGATGTGTGGAATCGCTCTAGCTCCTCGGTTTTTATTCTAGCATTTGTGTGCCCAAAAAAGCAGTAAATGATATTTCTTCATTGGAAATACTTTAGGAGAGTATCCTATGGCATTTAACCCAGAATCAAATGGTCATTTGCAAAACATGAGAATAATATTGGCATAGCTAGCTCCCGCAAATAAATAAAAAAAATACCGGCATAGTACTAAGCAGTGAGCACTTAGCTTGTGGATTACTCGTTTCGCCGCGAAACGCGCATGGAATGGCTTGTAACTTTGAGTAGAAATCAAAAGAAAGATAACCAAAAGGTAGAGCCATGTGCTCCCTGATCATATCCTGAGCACACAAGTTGCTCAACTAACTAACAAATACAGTGTACCGTACCCCTGGTCCAGGAGGCACCCTTGCCCTGGTTTCTAGGATGGAAATGCTCTTTGGTACCAATGGACCAATAATCTGGTACACGTACAGCAAGCACAAATCACATGGAGAAATTGGGCGAACAAGCACATGAAGGGGACTATCTTGACATGGACAACTGAGCTATTTCGATCCAATGGTCCCCGGAAACCTACCGATCTAGCACCAGACAATGGATTCCCCTTGCCGGGCCAGCAACGGGAAAATTTTCTTGCGAGATTACGACGTGTCGAGCCGTTGAGAAGTGAGTTTAACTCCTGCTGAGTTCTTTCTTGCATAGGAATCAGCCTATTTGACACGGTTAATGACAGTCAGACGCTGTGATACCAACAGATTCTGACTCGGTCCATATGCAAAGGCAGTCAGGTACAGAGATCCCAGCTATTCCGTATCTGAAAAACATTTTTTTTACGATGGAAAGGGCCTCACAGCGGTTCCATTACTGAAACCAACAAACTTACAGCATTCAGGTTTTAAAGTATGTAGGGGAAGACATTAAAAAAAAAGTATGTAGGGGAAACTCAGAAGTGTAGCCCCCAGAACCAACACTCTAAAACCGTCTAAAGCCATTACAAAACATTACAGTACACTGATCTAGACCAGGAACACAATGCTATATCAGCGAACGGAGATATGAGCCCTATTCCCTGGCGACAAACCTGAAACATTCTCCATATCCGATCAGCATCAGAGCATCCGCCTCAAGTGTCATTGCAAGATCAGCCGCAGTAATCTTCTAGTCATCCTCATCAGAGAGAAGATGATTATGCAGAACCACCTTCATGCGTGTTCTCACGCGCTTCTCAGGTGTCAGCCAGGATCCGTCCACAACAGCAGCGGTGGAGCACGGGCCAATGCCTCCAGAGTACTCACCATTGTGTTCAGCCTTTCTTTTTCCACAGCACATGCATACCAGGCCATCACTGGCGGGCACAAACAGATTCATGGGTATTCAGCTGAATACCCATTTTTTGGACCGAAATTTTTTATGTACACATCATATTTCTCGTCAGTATTCAGTACGTGCAGGTATCCTGCCCATCTAGGCAACAAAATCACGAACGTGTCTGGCCCATAAGCACTAGACCGACCGAAAAATCTAGACCGAAGCCCAAACGGCAGCAGATTTGCTCCGGCGAATCCGTGACACTTCAGCTTCCACGGTTATTTTGTCCAGCAGCAGGCGATTGTCACCCCATGGAGGCGGCGATAGGAATCGTGATTGCTGCCAGGCGCGGGTCGCCTGGCCGCCGGCACCACGACTCGATCAGGGAGTAGCGGCCAGGGGTAACCAGGAGGCCAGAGCTAGGAGATTACAACATGAAGTTCTCTGAAATTTCTCACTGCACGTTGCGGCCTGCAGGTTAGGATTCTGAATCTTGATTTTTTTTCCCAGATTGTAGACTAGTAAATCAGCAAATGCTCTTCCAATTTAGATTATTTACGGAAAAATGTGAACCTTTCTGTTTAGTATTGAATAATTTGTCATGTCATTTCTCTACTATTTTGTGATGATGTCGTTATTGAAAATTCCCAAACCTTATGTTTATATTAAATCCTTTGTCAATCCTTATGTTTGTATTGTTGTATTGCACAATTCTTACCCTTGAAGTTTTTCCTTGGAATTTTTTTTCTTGAGTTTGAATACCCATTGCAAATTTTCTGTGCCCGCCCATGCAGGCCATGGAGAGCCGTTGAAACAGAGATAATTTCTAATTAGCCAAATCGCCCATATAACAGCAGCATTGACCATATTATGCAGCTTATGGGTTTTCTTGCTATTCCATAAGTCAGAAATCAGATAAAATTGTTTTTTATCTGGAAAACATTGGTAAAGAGTTTCTTGCGGCTACCCTTTCTCAGCGTCTTTGGTACCCCTTCAGGTTCATTTCACCACATGCCGATTGATTAGAATAAGGGGGGCTCCGCTCATCTGTTCCCTGTATATGCAAACCTGCGTGCAGCGCGTGCTCGTTTAGAAAAACTGCGTGCTGTATGTTCTCTGAACCGTTTCGGTGGATCATGTGCGGATGTGCCAGGGAATCCATGGGGCTCGGTTCATGTTTTCTTAATTCCAGGATAGAGATGCAAGCGTTATTTTTATAGTTGCCAGCTGTAATGAGATGCGTGTTTCTGTAACCTTTTGCATTCTACATCCCGGTACAGTGTCACGGCCTGGAAGAGTTCGCAAAGCAAGGAGCAGAGACTTGATTTTTTTTCTTTTCTGAACTTACGAACAGCTGACACTGGTTTCGCACCAAAAGGAGGGAACCTTGTGAACCGTTCCTATTATTTGAAGTGCAGTTCAAAGAGCACAAAGGATTCGCTTCTCCGAAAAGAAAATTGGAAGCTGCCAGCAGAAGTGGGTTAGGCAAACAAAGCAATATTTCACGCCAGAGTGTAATTACCGGGGAGAAAAAATACCTGAAGTATATAGCTATCGTACTACTGCAATAAACCATGTACTCTCTCCATCCATAAAAAGATATCGAAGATTCATCTAAATTCGAATGTATCTATATACTATAGTGTGTCTAGATACATATAAATTTAGACAAACTCACGACATCAAGACGAAGATAGTACAATATCTTTTTGCGGAGGACTAAATCTTGCTGTTTCTGTGCAGAACTGCAGGCCCGCAGCTGCGGCCTGCTGGGGTTCAGCAATAGAGCGCATGCAGAGCCGCAGACCGAATGACACACACCCTGAATGGCTGAACTCTCATACTAGTAATGGCGTTTCAGGATTTTTTTGGCGGTTCCACTACACGTCTACACGCGCACTATGTTAGTATGCCGGGTCTATCATTGTTTTGTAGTCTTCAGCTAATGTTAGTCTAAAGTAGTGCTTATTATCGTCAGAGCGGTGAGCAATTTATACAGTCTGTATTTCACCAAAATTACTTGAATCACATCATATGCGTATCATTGTCTGTCTTTATAGACATGAAACACAAAATTCACTTGATAAACATGGGTAGATGTCTTTAGGATGTTATCTAAAAGCAGTGAAGCTGAGTTGATTAGAGACTTATGCCCATCAGCCCATAGCTATACTTCTGCTTTTAGATAATGATCCAAGATTAGTTGGAAATCTGAAATGGATTTTAGAAAAATTATTTGCAGTGAGAATTAGTCACCACAAAGTGAAATTATGCCCATAGGCATGGATGTGATATCAATCTTTTGTGAATATCTGTCGGTGTGTGGTGGGAACTTTTTCCGAGCAGGATTCAAAGTCCCCGTCCTCTGCATCTGTTGATGCATACAACCACTTCTATGGCAAAGTCATCAAATGTTCATGAGTGTGAAACATAATTCCAGCGCACACAGACTCCGTCACATAGATTTAAGAATACAAAATGCACTTATACATCATTGATCATATTTCTAATGCGACAACCACACCGGTTAAACAAAGCATGTCCAACCATCTCTCAAGTAGGTTGCGCTGAAATTTCTTGGTTTAGATCCGGTATAAAATTTTCTGAATGACCTACAAAGTAGTTGAAAGATCTGCCTTTGTTAAAGACAATATCGTTATGGTGATTCCAAATGGACCAACATAAGAGAGTAACTCCCACTCGGATATGTACCTTAATTCGCTTATCAACTCCTCTCAACTAGTTTATGAACGCATTCAAAATGCTAGTAGGAGGCGGTAAATTATTAGAAACCTGCACTGTATTCCATGATAAAATTGCAGAATGACATGTTAAAAATAAATGATGGATCATTTCATCAAAATGGCAGAAAACACTGTTTATTGCCCTTCCAATTGCGCAAAAAACAAGTCGCATATAACCTCTTCATCCATCGAGAAGTTAGCAACAGATGTACCAAACAACCGCTCATCCAAATGAAAAATTCGTATTAAGTATACATGCATTCCTATGAACTATGATTAATTGAATAGAGAGGATTCCTAACCCATTGTGAACAAAATGATGGCTAGAATATTAGGGTGGAGAGGTAAATTTCTCTCTTACGGGGTTAATTCTAATAAATTATATATAGTTGGTATTCCTATTTATTTGCTCTCTGTTTTAAAATTCCCAAAGTGGGATCAGATATTATAAATACCAAATGACCAACTGCTCGGGAATGATTTTTAGGGACATCATAACATACACCTGATCAGTTGGCAATTGTTTGTATAAAGAGAATTAGGTGATTCTAATTTGAGGAATTTTAACATCCGCTTACTTGGATCATGGGTGAAAACATATCTTTATGTAGAAGGCACTCCCTGAAGGAGAGTAGTTGACTATGAGAATAATACTTATACTAGTAATCCAAATAAAAAGGATTACCATGATGGTAATCCTTTGCAACTTTGGAAAGGAGTAAAATGGCTCTACAAACTGTTAAGTTCGGTTACAAAGTGGCTAGCTAGTAGGTAAATAGGAGATCAATTATATTTTGGGAGGATTGTTGGTTTGGCAACCTGGTTTAGCTATTCATTTATTTAATCTGTATTCCATCACTAATGAGAAAATAGAACCATGGTTGATATTTGGGATAAAGGAGCAACGATCAGGTTAATTAGTTTTCAAAAGATTTTTCCCCACCATGATGAATTAGTCATGAGTTAGAAAGAGATAGCAAGATCTGTCACTTTTTTTTGGATCACGATGATAGTTTAATTTTTGGATCACGATGATAGTTTAATTCTGCACTATACATAAAAGGATTAAACCAGTACTCGTTATGGCTGTGTGGAAAATTAAGGCCTCCCCTCCCCCTAGAATTCAATTTTCTCTCTCAAAATTAGATAATGACTATAGATAAATCTCAATAAGAGGAACATGTAAAGCTTGCAGAATATGTTTTCCGCAATGAACCCGAATCTGGGCAATATGATTTTTGACAATGTGGCAACTGAGTGTTCTGGAATGAGATTAGGAATATTTTCACATAGATATTGTGAACTTAAAAAGGTTGTTAGTTGTTACCATCCCCTGGGGACTTTGGCGTTGGATGAATGATGAAATTTTCAATCCCAAGGAGTAGATTAATAAACAAGTATGGCGTCTTATTGGAACTTCCAACAAGGAATGGAATTTTTTTCAAAGAGGACGCATGAGTGCTAGATCAGGTCGAGTGGTGCCTGAAGTTTATGTATGTTGTCATGCTTTTAAATGGGAGTGGTTAATTGTATTCACTGTCCCAGACGATCAAATCACGTGGATAGGAGCTATGTATTTTCATAACTGATAAAAAGGATTGTCAACAAGGGAATTTGATTGAAAAAAGATACAGACAACTTAACCCACAGTAAAACAGACACCCTCAGCACATCAATTTCAGCAAACTGTTCTGAACACCGGCAGAACAATGGAGCGGCACATGTGTTAACTAAGATAGGCTGCGAGAATAAAGTTTATAATGAGTGGTATGAAGTAGCTCCAGATTGTGTGGAGAACCAGATTGTTCGTGACTTGGTTTCTGTTTAATATATAGCAACCTAATTCTCAAAAAAAAAAAGTCAATTTCAGCAAACTGTTCTGAACACCGGCACAACAATGGATACCCAACCACGATAAAGAAACAACTATCTCATAGCTTTGCTTGAAAAATGTCCTTGTCACGTCAGGAAACATTATGTCATGATGATAACAAATGCACATCTTGAACCACATGGTCGACCTTCTGGTTGGCTCACGAACACAGTTTAACTTGTAGTTCGAAGAGCTAGTTGTCGTGATATTTGCCAATTTTCGGTTTCACAAGCCTTATATTCAATAGTCATTGTGCAAGTTTACGCGCAAAGTCACTGATGCGTGTTGTTTACGTTTGTCTCGAGAGAAGAATCACAAAATTTAGCTATCCAAGAAGTAGATACATTCTCGGCCTCGCGCCAGAATGGTAATGGTCGCTATATGTGGTCTAAGAACTTATTTAAATTATTTATTTTTTTATATTTTTAATAGCATACATAATTATTATCTATAGATCCCTGATTTTAACGTTCGGAGACATATTAAACGGACCAAGAGAGACGACCAGGAGGCGGCGACAACCACAAGATCCATCTAGGGTTTCGTTCTTCTCGCCGGAGATGCCGTTGGTTGGCTCCGCGTCCGGTGGCACTGGGGTCTTGGAGGTGTGATGGACCACGGTCCCTCGCCGGCGGGGAGCTTCTGTTCTTAATATTGTTTGCTTTTTAGTGTCTTTTTTTTATGGTGAGGTGACGACTACATCTTGAAGTCAGAATAAGGTTCTTCTTGTCCTATCCTCGCTTCGGTGGTGCATCTAACATTGGCGGAAGGCACGTGGAGTTTTGTACCCGTCGAATCGCATAGGATGCGGTCGGTTTTCATGTTTGTTGGTGTGGTTTTCATGTCAGTCTCTTCCAATTTATGGTTGTCATCAATCACAGTGGTTGCTTGCTCTGGTGCGCTGGTTTTTTGGGGCCTTAGCACGACAACCTCCTGTATGTCTACTACAACAAGCTCTACTGCGACAAATTTTGTTCGGCTCTAGCGATGGAGGGGCGAGGATAGCGGCGCCTTTGGCTCGTGCTAGTATCTGTAGTCGTCGCTAGGCGGTTCGAGTACCAATTTGTATGTTTTATTATTTATTATTTATACTTTTTTTTGAATAGGAAAGGTCCCGAAGGACAGAGAGCTGCATTAAGTCAACACGGTTACAGACCAAATTACAGGAAGGGCCTCTAAAGGACATGAAATAATAGACCAGCCGTTTGAGTTTGCATACAGGACCCTAGCATAAAAATTGAAAACGCGATCAGGTCCCTGGTCGTCGCCAGAGAAAGGACTCCGCCATCGACTGTCGTCCACGCCGCCGGGAAACAAGCCACTTGGGGCGCGATCAGCAAGGATTGTTGACGACGAGCCGGAGAAAAGCCTCCATGTGGAGGTAGATATCCTGGAGAAGGGCCGCCCTTCGGCCATAATATGCAGGGGCAGGGCGATGACGCCGACAGGAGTCCCCTGGTAAAGAGCTTCCCAGGAAGAACGCCGCCCCGACTGCGGCGTTGATGACGCAGGCGCAGCTCCAAAGCACTTGTGACACCGCAACCAGTGCGGAGAAGCAGCAACACCGTTGTTGTCCTCACCCTCGCCGCCACAGCCGGCCTAAGGAACAGCTTCGGTGTGCTACCTCTACACCAGAAGCAGCAGGGATAAGACCTCCAGGAAGAAGATGGGTTGGTGACGACGTGACTGTGCTCCTCCTCGCCTCCATGGCTGGCCAGGAGCTCCTCGACGACGTTGTTCGCTGGCGTGCGCGCGCTTTTCCCCTCGCCTCCAAGGCCGGCCAAGAAAAGACGCCGCCCGCCGCTTCCGCGCTGCAACAGGTGGTACACCGCCTCTCTTTTATTAAAGGGAGCGTCAGTCCTCTTCTCCGCTCTCCCCTGCGGCCATCGGAGAAGAAGAGGAAGCAAGAGAGGCCCTAAAACAGCTGAGATCCAGGCGGCCAGATCCCTTCCTCCGCTCCCACTACCGGGCATCAAGCCCCCTACCAGCATACTGCCACTAAATCTACCTACTCTATTTACTCCGGCGCCTCCCCTCCGCCCATCTCTACCGGCGTCGCCGGCGAGATCGGCCTCGGGTCGGGTCGGCTCCCTCGAAGGAGCTCTCATTTACTGTAGATAAGAGAGAGAAAGGAAGGGGAAATGAGCTCTTATTTATACTAATCTTGATGATTATTAATAGATTGGCAATCCTCGCAACAAATAATGACTTTTTTTTTTTGCAAAAGTAACTACTACAATTTTTTGTGGGCTGAGGTAGTCCTCAAAGTAATTAACACTCTCTTTTTTTACTACACGCATGCTTCATCGTATCATCAAGGTTGTAAATGGCTGATCTTGCCGAACGACCAAAAAAATTAATTAACACTCGATAGTACTGGTCGACAGTCACCTGGAGATCAGGATTAGCAGGGATGATTGCTTCTATCCGAACAGAAAAACAATCAAGCGAGATTCCAGGCCCACGTATCCAGGGACAGACCTCCGAAAGAGGAAGCAAAACAAACTCTGCCGTTTATCTCTCTCTCCACCCGATCTTCTAGACCCTTCCTTCCCCTCGCCTCTCGTGCTCGTTCTTCTACCAATCTACCGCCGCAGCGGGGGCGCGCGATGCTGCCCCAGCAGCAGCAGAACCAGGCCGCTGCGCTGATGCAGCAGGCGGCCGCGCTGCAGTCCATGTACCCGATGCCACCCCCGCCGCACCACCACCTCCTCCTGGGCGCCGCGCCGCCGCAGCAGGTCTGTACCGACAACTTACCCTGTCTACTCTCCACCGTGCCAGCACGGCAGCGCCCCGCGAAAATTGGCTTGGATTCCCCGTGTTTGGTCTGGTCGGTGGTTGGTTTTATTTGTAGATGAGCCTAGTTCTCGAACTTCAGAGTTCTAGGTGTTGGGTTCCTTGATTCTGTCTTATGATCTCGGAGGCACTTCGAGTTGCATCAGTGTATGGTAACAGAGGCGATCAATGAGCTTGGGGATTCGTGGAATTTTGCTAGTACTCTGTGTGTCTCCAGTGTCTGGATGGACCAGGTTCTGAGGACAGTAGTTCCCAAACTTTGAAAGAGTGGTCTCGACGTGAGGCTGAGTCACCCCATGGTGAAGATTCACGGATGCTTAGAATGATCAAATTCATCCAGTTTCTTCTTTAGGGTAAAAGTAGCAGAGCGAATGATCTGAAGGTGCTTAGTGTTGGAATCCATGGGAAACAAAATTTTTAGGACAAGCCAATTAAGCAACAATTTGCAAGTCATATGGACTTTTTTTTTAACATACTTTAGTGAATGAGTAGCAAGTAACTGAGAAGTGTCCGGTGCTACGATTGACTTTGATGCTCCGTTTGCTTGTCATGCTCATTTGGTGGAAGGCCGCTAATTTGTCGATTTCTACTATTGGTACCTTTTGGTTGATTAATTAAATATATTCAACCAAATCTGGGTAGGAATCACATCAACCATGGCGCTCTGTTGCATGAATTTTACCAACATGATTTTGTTTGTAAAGTATTCACCGCTCATTACTGCCTCTTTGACATAAACATGCTTATATTGTTACTTGACAATTTCCAATATTTAGCATTCAAGCATACACTTTTGGCCAATAAATTCCTAACAAATAATGTAGAATTTTTATTTCCAATGTTGCATTTAGCCTATTGTAACCTCCCGGCGGTATCTATAGACGCCGTGAGTAGCTCATATACAATGGCCCTTCTTTTCCTTAAATTTTTGCGCGTCCATAGATTTGTCCTTTCTTTCTTTCTTCCCTTGTTTTTACCTTTATTCATTTATTATTTTTGCAGATAGAACCAATTCTTACTGGAAATCTGCCACCTGGTTTTGATACGAGTACATGCCGCAGTGTGTGAGTCCCATTAGTGACTTTTTTTTGCATGCTTTGAACTGCAGATCCATTTTGGATTTCTATTGCCTTTTGCTTGCACACGTGTAGTGCTATATCACATAGTTTCACTTGCTCTTTCATGGGCATTTCATTTATCTGTGTGGCAAATACTATTGCAAGCATGTTCACCTTGTTTTCTGATCTTACATGTTTGTATAATTTAGGTATGTCGGCAATATTCATGTTCAAGTGACAGACGTATTTCTCCGGGAGATTTTTCAGAGTGTTGGTTCGGTTGACGGATGCAAGCTTATAAGAAAAGAGAAGGTAGTTTCGTTAATGTTTTCTGTTAGTGCAGTTATGTTGCTTTTAGAAGAGGAATATGGTTCAGTTTAGAGAATCACATGATTGACCATTTGAACATATCCTTTCTGCAGTCCTCTTATGGTTTTGTTGACTACTATGAACGCAGATCAGCTGCCCTAGCAATTTCGACACTTAATGGGAGGCAAATGTGAGAAATGATTTTAGCTACGAACAGCGCCGCTGGCTCTATTTTTCTTGAAATTTTGTTTTTTTACTTGTTTCCAGTACTATGTGCTTACTGGAGAACATTATTGCAGTTTTGGGCAGCCCATCAGAGTTAATTGGGCATATGCTAGTGGTCAGAGGGAGGATACAACAGGTTAATACTACTGTTTCTTTGAGCCAGTATTTGAGCATCTTTTGCCATATAACTTTTCGCCAATATGGTATTCTTTATTCTTTCTGCAGACCATTTCAATATATTTGTTGGTGATCTTAGCCCTGAGGTTACGGATTCGGCATTATTTGCATTCTTCTCAGGATATTCCTCTAGCTGCTCGTAAGCGTTTCCTACTGCATTTTATTCATTAGTTTCTTTTGCTATTGGGTTTAATTAGCTTTCCATAATTTATACTCCTCACCTATAATATTGCAACGGTGTTGTTATACCTAATATTCGTCGATTGGCAGCGGTGCTTGTGTTGTCACTTTTTTACCTATTTAATTCGTTTTTCAGTAATTTTAATTAATTGAGTGATGGTGTCCGAGATTAAAATTGAATGATTTGTGCTATGTAGTGATGCTCGAGTTATGTGGGACCAAAAGACCGGAAGATCAAGAGGTTACGGTTTTGTTTCCTTTAGGAATCAACAGGTGTGCTGATTCTCAGTCACAGCCATCTGAATTTGTGCTTTGTGCGTTCCTGTTTTTTTGTTGCTGAAATCACTCTATTTCATCCGCAGGATGCACAGATTGCCATAAATGGCTTAAATGGTATGCCCCTCAAAACTTTTCTTGTTCAACTACGTGCCACCAATATGGATACACCTATTGGTATCGGGCTGATACGGATATAGAAATAAGCATCTTGAAAAAGCTCTAATACGGGGATATATTTTAGCTTTTAAAAATAAGAAATAAATATATCTAGTTGCTAGGAACAATAGACTAGCAGATTACCTTGTTCCAAAGCTAGCCCTATTCATTTGTGGGTAGTGAGGATTTCGATTTGCTGTGACTGTAGCCCTATTGATTTGATATTTTCCACGATTGAGAACCTTTATATAAATGACATTGTGAGTAATGCCAGTCTCTTAGTTCTTAGAATCTTTATGGCCAAAAATTTATAAAATAACATCATTTGTAGGTCAATGGCTCGGAAATCGGCAAATTCGTTGCAACTGGGCAACAAAAGGTGCCAACAGTGTCGAGGACCAGCAAACATCAGATTTGAAAAGTATAGCTGATATAACTAACAATTTCACAGGTATCATTGTATAAACCTGTTGCATTTTTATTCTATTGAGATCCTTTAGTTCCTCAAATTTGCTAAGATGTTAGTTTTGAAAGATGGGTTCTGTAGAATATTAGTCCTTTGGTATGTCAAGTAATCTTTTAGTTAACAATAGTTTTCATAAATGTGTCATTGGTTCATGCTGATGTTGAGGTAACATATGTATTGCCGTTCATTCTTCATGGTAAGACATACAAAGGCTTTCCACAATCCATATGCTGAGATTTTTTCTATCCATTATTTTTCTTGTTCAGAAAATGGGAAGGACAAAGCAAACATAGATGCTCCAGAGAATAATACGCAGTACAGAACTGTTTATGTTGGGAACCTTGCTCATGAGGTAGTCTCTTCAAGCATGCTCCTGTCAATCCACCTCTTATCGCCATTCACTTGCTTGGATCATATACACTATAACTCCACTGTTACACGAATCACTTTGCATGTTGCATAGTAACCCTGTGGCAAGAACTCTAGTAAGTTTCATGACTTAGATCCCACCTGTCCCAGTTGCCACCCTACTGATTCCTGATATCTTAATAACAGGTTACTCAAGATGTGCTCCATCGTTTTTTCCACGCACTCGGTGCTGGAGCATTGGAGGAGGTGCGTGTCCAGCATGGTAAAGGCTTTGGATTTGTGAAGTACACCAACCATGCAGAAGCTGCCTTAGCAATTCAGATGGGTAATGGCCGTATTTTGGGCGGTAAACCGATCAAGGTGAGCGGCACCTTTCCTACTTAATGTTTCTGTACATATCATCTTTAGCTGGCTTTTCATTTCTTCTTGTAGTTTTCGCTAGTATTTTCAATTGGTTTCCTGATTTCAGCCGCAATACTGATTTCCCCTCTTTTATTCTGCAGTGTTCCTGGGGTAACAAGCCCACACCAGCTGGTACCACCTCTGTGCCTCTGCCTCCACCCGCTGCTCCTAGCCTCCCTGCTGCAGCCGATCTCCTAGCATATCAACGGGCCATTGCCTTGAACAGGATGGCTTCAACCCAAGCATTGATGCAGGCTCAGCAAACAGCTGTGGGGATGAGCGTCACGAATCAGGCAATGTACGATGGAACTTTTCAGAACGTTGGTGCCTCACAACAGCAGCAGCAACAACTCATGTACTACTAATTCCAGCCTTCTCGTTTTTGTAATTTGTGACCCAGATTTTGTGTTTTTTTTTTTCTCATATGTGCTCACACTACTTTCCGGTGTCGCTGTCCGGTTTCATGTTTTTCTTTGACTTGGTAGTATCTCTCGTTCTGTGTAGTGATGCTGATGCAAGCGGACCATTTTTTTTTTTTTTTGAGATGAAGCTGACCTAATACCGCATGTTTACGCCATTTTCCCAGATGTATATGGGCCATTTCCCTTGACTGATTCATGTTATCAATAAGCAAAAAGGTGCTCTTTTTTGTTTATGCGAATCCATGTTCACTCCCCATAAGTTTCTTAGCACTTATGAAGGCAAAGTGTTGATGTGACACTATAATTAATGATGAAAGAGAGTAATGCATCTTAGCTATAGAAGTAAATCTTAGCTACTTCCTCCGTCCCATAGAATTTACGCGTATCCCTAGGTTGTAAATTTGATAATAATACTACACGATATATATTACAAAATATATATCATAAAAAAGCTCAGATGTTCTACTTTCTAATGATATAATTATTATGTTGTACAATTGATATTATGTTAACCAAATCGATAATTTAGGGATACGCGCAAGCCCTATGAACTGGTACAGAGATATTAGAAGTAACATATCACCTCTATACGCTATCATGGGTAATGAACATTACTCTAGGCCATACCTGGCCATGGGCAGCCCGGCCGGAAAAACTCGGGCCTGGACCTGAAATTGTTGGCCCAACAGCCGGGCCGGGCCGGGTCTGGATAGCCCGAAAACATGATTTTGCACTACGGCCCGGCCCGCGGCCCAACGGGCTTGGTGGGTATTTGGTCGGGTCGGGCCGGGCTTGGGCCTATTTTTCAGCGACGGGTTTTCCCCGACCTGGCCCGACACATGAACAGGTATACTCCCGGCAAACAATACACTTGTTCTAAATATAAAATATTTGTAGATTTTGAACCAAAAGTCTATTTTTTGCATATCTGAGTTCCTAGTGAAGAGAGTTTCAAAACAAGAGTAATATTGAACATATTTTGATAATATTTAAAAATTGAATTTTCAAACTTGGTGAAACTTTGAAAAAACCTTCTAAGATCTGGTGAGTTTTCTTGTTTGGAACAATATATTTCAATGTGTTTCTACTTTTGTTGATCATAGCTAGAAAATAATTGACAAATTTCTAAGAGCTCAAACAATAAAATATATTAATGAAAAACAACATTTCGAGTTCAAATCATAGCGAAAACACATAATGGTTGCACTAAAACAATAGTGACCACAATTTGGAGACATAATATTTTAATTTTGTTTCATTAGGTTTTATTGTGAATCATGATGTTTCATTGTGTTTTGGAATTTGGGTTTATTTAGTTTTTGCTAATTTTGCGCTTGTTTAAAAGATATCAACAAAATAAAACATAGGTTCAAACAAATTGTTATTTTAAAATTATTATGACATACACACCCCTTTTAAATTTAGGCTTACAAATAAAATAAGTGGAGAAATGGATGGGAGAGATAGTATGGGGTGTCATAGGGATTGCATGCAAAAGATTTTCCATGTCCGAATCTCAAAGCAACCACCAAGGGTCTAATGGTGCATGAATGCATGATATCTAGCGTGCATGCTAGAATAACGTTTCTCTATCTCACATGCATGAACCTAAAATTATTAAATGCAAGCTTGCTTGATGCAACTCTTAAAAAACAATACATTTAGATTATTGTTTCTTAGAAAACATCAGTTCTTAGTATATTGTGTTAAAGATGATGCATTGGAGAAGGCCAAGATGTTAATCCATGATGGCGGTCTATGCATCTTTGGACTCCACTTGGTACAAACAGTTGGAAGGAGAACAAACATTAGAACAAGCGGCCGGGATACGAACCAACATTTATAGATGATTTGATTAAGTATAAAAAAGTATAACCTGTTTAACTATGCTACTTAATTTACTTGTATTTGTCAAGTAGAAACGAGCATTGTGCTATTGCACAAAACATTTGAAGGCCCCATTATATAAATTTTTGTTGTTGAAGGAAACAGTAGGCTATATTAATTAGGTAACAAAGTTTTTTTACAATGGATCGTTATCACTAAGGTGTTGGCTCGCGTAAACACCCGTTAGACTCATGCGTACCTAAATTTTTCTAGAGTCACAATGCATTGATTGTGTTTATGTTTCACATGTTTTACCGTTTGGTGAACTACCAGTTTCCACTTCTATGGTATTTTCATGCCTGCAACTCAACACATTACAATTATTTTGTGGCCTAGTTCCATGATTCTTCCGAAGATATATACACCTTAATTTGATACGAATACCTAAAAGAAAAAACACATAAAATTCGAGCAACGGTCAAATGATAGTCAAAGCCCAATCACAAGTAAACCGATAAAGATCCTCGTCTCATTCTTCATGCATAGGAATTCTAGAACGAGCTTCAAGTCGATTGTTGTTTCATAGCTGAAACTAGAAATTTACCATGCCAATAAAGGTCACCACGCCGTCTTTTGTCATCAGAAACTCTAGAGGGGGTCCCCTCGTCATTGGTAGCCAACCGAGCACTAGGAGAAGAGAGGAACCACCTATCTACATTGAGCACGTATTTGTGTGTCATTGCTAACAAGGCGACATTTTGATTGTGGAATTGTTCCCTACGATAAATGTTTTACTGCCATGGTGTGATTGTTGGGACCAAGACAGTCGACATAGGGGAGAGTGATGCGCTTTGATTCCATTGGCTACCGATTTTATATTCTCAGTTTTACACTCGTGAAGCTCTTTCTCTAGAGGTAAAGTTCTTCCTCTATAATACCACGACCAACCTCTCTATTGTAAGGGCTATGTCCCTGACAAATCAAGTTCAATAGTTTTAGGTTCTCACATATTGGAGGCATGACTCAAGGGGCTTTTCAAGTTTTGCTTTTGTTGTTTAGCATTTTGCAGTTTCTTAAAGGAGTTTTGAGGAACATCATAATGTATAAAGGTGGATTATAGACCATGATTTCAAAATTTGCTACTCCCTCTGTCTCATGAAAATTTGTGTGAGATTTATCAAAATTTGAATGTATCTAGATGCTATATCGTGTCTAGATATACCCAAATCTAGACAAATCTCAGACAACTTTCATGAGAAAGAGGGAGTATATAAATTTTATTTATCGGTGGGTGTTTTATCTACTTGATCTATTATACTATTGTTAATTTGTTAACGAAATTAAATTCAGAGGGGAAAATGATTGTCGTACATGAAGTAAGGAGCAAGCTGTGTACTGGGCAGCTAAATCACAACAATATTGCAAGTCTGTGAAGGGATGGGAAGGGAGGACAACAAAGCAAACTAGATGGAATGTACCGAAGGAAGATAGACTTAAAATAAACTTTGACGGTGTTTTTCAGCCTGACACGGGAGCTGGTGGATGGGGTTTTGTTATTAGAGACAACAATGGTATTCTAAGGAGGTCTCGAGCGGGGCACATCACGCATGCTGAAGCCCAGGGCTCCAAAGCTGTCGCCGCGGCGGCCTTTTGGGGACTTGGACATGTCCATCTCGAGTCAGATGTACAGAATCATATAAGTGCGTTGCATGGCAAAGAATTCGATCTAACACCGGAATAGATTCTCTACCGGTGTTATCGTATTGTCCTAGAAACTGTAATAAACTGTCACATGTCCTTGCGAATGTTGGTATGAGTCGGAATGATATCAGGTTACTCTGGCCACAATCGTTACCGAACTTTGTAACTTGTAATGTCTTGGTGGTTCAGCACGTTGGTTGAGTCGTTAATTTAATGGAATATTTGTTCCATCTATAAAAAATGTTAACAAAATTGGATCATTTGCTGAAATCGTGGATGCTGTAAATTTTTTTATTTGTGAATATAGTTTTGCCATTCAGTATAAAACATTGACACCTTTTTTCTTCTCCCTGCAATTTTTTAGAATCAAATGGGCCTTAGTTTTTGTGTGGAGAGGAGCCGCACCCAAGCAAAGCCCCTCTCGCTTCAGACGTCGCGTGGCCTTCTCCCCCATGGCGCAGCCCTAGTTGGTCGCCTCTAGTCCATTGCTCCCTCCATTGCTTGGGAAAATTTATTTTTTCCCCCTATTTACTTGCTACCTCTCTAAGAGTAAAATACACGGTAAGTAATCGAACTTATCAACAGGGTTCAGATTACCGTACACATAGAATACAAAATTACGGTCACTAAAGACGTGTTGTGCGCTCACATACGGTCACCGACTCCAGAAGCGCAAAGTATTTAATGACGTGGCCATTCACAGGACCAGCGTCAGCACGTATGCAGGGTGTTGTGTTATCAGAAAACACCCTAAAGTTTGGAATGCACAGAAAGAGTCCAGCCATCCCCTTCCTCTCCTCCGTCACCAAATCCAGCGACTCTTACTGCCCTCCTCCCGAGCCAGTGCTGCCCACCTCTCCACCCCGCGCACCACCTAACCTTGCTGCTCAAGAACGGAAGCGCGCTGCCGGATTAGCAGTCGCTTAAGTTTTTCGGCCGGCGGAGGCGAGCGTCCCCGCCACCAAATTCGTCCCCTTCCTCCACCTCGCTAGCGCTGCCCCTGCCTCCCCACCCAACGTCGGCGCTCCTCCTTCCTACGCTGGCGTCGCTCTCGGCCACCTCCCGCTATGCTGCAGGAGCACCATCTCAGCCACCTCGTCCGCCTCCGCACGAAGTGCGCGTCCAGGTCCTCCCGCCAGGTCACACAGCACCACCAGCCTTGCCCGCCGCCGGTCGCCGGAAGGTGTAGCGGCGTGGCGCCGTCCCTGCCCGATGCGTACTGTGGCATATGCGCGCCTCTCCGGTGCGCCATCTAGGACTACGACGATGAGGTCGACGAGACTCGCCAGGTTACTGGGCATGGTAGTGCCTCGCAAGAGCACCATGGTCCGAGCCGTCCTGTTGACGTGTACAAGTAGATTGCCTAACCCTTTCCATTAGTTCGGACTTTGGTTCAAGTGGCTAGTACATGAAGCTTAACATGGTATCAGAGCCCAGGTCTCAAGTTCAAATCATGGCTTTCCCAATTTATTCTAAAAAAATCTCCGCTGCCTCTTTCCTGCCGTGTGTATCCGGCCTTCCGCTGCCTCTTTGCCTCTCTACACGTGTTGACTTGTCTTCTCGTCTCCCCGTCACACGTGAGGGGGGTGTTGACGTGTACAAGTAGATTACCTAACCCTTTCCATTAGTTCGGACTTTTGCTTCAAGTGGCTAGTGCATGAAGTTTAACACGTCCACCTGCGTAGTTGCGTCTCCTTGCCGGCTCCACCGCGACGTGCGCTTCGTTTCCATCATCAGTGTCCCATTCGGTCCAGCGAGCTCAACCGCCACGAAGCAGCCTTGCGGCGACGGACCAACACCGGGCAGAATGAGGAGGAGCTACCCCATGGAAAACGAGGGAGCGCCTTCGTCTGGCGGGCGGATGTGCATGTCGGCGGTGCCGTGGTGAGCACCCTGGTGGCGACCATGAACGCGTGTTCAGCACCCGGAGCAACTTGTCGGCCGCCGTGTCGAACGCGCCAAGGTCGCGCCGCCGCCGCCTGGCCACCTATGTCCTTGAACCTGACTACTGGGAGCGCGTCGACCATTGAGAGGCTTAGCCCAGAGCGGCACTAGTCACACGTCAACGACGCCGCGAACCCCAGGCCCAGACCGAAGCATGCGCCGCGGCCGCCGGCGGAGCTGCGGTGCTTTTACTGCTTCGCGCCTTCGCCGAGATGAGCAGGTCGAGTACGCGTTCAACGGCCAGCCCTGACGCACGTAGCCCCAGCGGGGACTCGCCCGTCCTGGTCGGCGGCAAGTCGCGTGACGATTGAGAAAGAAGAGAGTCCGTGAGAGAATGAGCGTTTCTTTTGCAAACCAAAGAGGTGGGCTGCTGCCCTGCAGCTTCTGTTTCTAGTTGAGGGGTCGTTTTCGCAAAAAGCACCGCTGAGACGGGTCAACATATTGCCACGTCGTCAAATACTAGGATGTACCGGCCACCAGTGACCGTAGATAAACCACTGTGCGTATTCAGTGACCCAAATGCGTATTCTTTGAGTACAGTTACCGAATTGAATCCCACCAATAAGTTCAAGTACTAGGCATGTATTTTACTCCCTCTCTAATTTACCTTCAATTGATCCGAGCTTTCCTTTTTTCCACGGTTTAGTTTGGTAACTATATTCCATTTGACAGGCTGGCCCCACAAGCTATGGCGAAAATACCCCGTACTAGATCGATTCAAGTCTACGAGCATCTCATAGGCGCGCAAAAATCCGGTGCGGTAAACCTTCGATTCGGCGCGCTGTATACCGCTGGCGCGCGTGATAGCGAAATTTTCCCCGCCGGATGCTTTATTTTGCAGCACGCGTTGGTGTGGGAAAAAAGCACCTCCGGCAGAGGCTCTATTTTGCAGCACGCGCGCGCCACAAACTGCTAAATTCGACCGTTTTTTTCAAAATTAATCAAACAAACTATGAAAATTTGATCGAAAATACGAATATATTTTAAAAGTTTAACGGTACAACGCGACATGCAAAACGAAAATACAAATCGGAACTACTCGTCCGACTCCCAGTCGAAGTCGGACGAGTGGCTGCTCGGAGTCGTCTCCGACACCGGCGTCGTCGTCCACTCGAAGGAGGAGGAGGAGGAGGAGGAGAGGACGATGGTGGATGGCCCTGCGCCATTCTTCTTTGCCTCCTCCTTCCTCGCCGCCTTCTCGGCCCTCGCCGCCTTCCTCGCCGCGGACTCGGCGCGGCGCTTGTCGCGGCGCTTGTCGCGGCTGGCTTTCTTCTTTGCCTTCTCCGCCGCCTTCTTCTCCTCCTTCTGCGCGTAGAAGGACTCTGTGGCGGCGACGTCTTCGGGGAAGCGCCGAGCCCATTCGAGGCGCAGCGCCTCGTCGCGCTCGGCGATGAGGAGGCGCTGCTCCAGCTCCCGCTGTCGGCGCTGCTGCTCGCGCGTGATCATCGGCTGCGGCGGCGCGAGCATCTCCGCCTGCTCCAGCGTGAACATGTCGTGGAAGTTCATCGTGCGGCGGGAGCGGCCCAGCCGCCAGGCGACGGCGTCGTACGCCCGCGGCGCCTCGTGCGCCGTATCAAACGTGCCGAGGCGGATCTGCTCCTCGCCGGAACGGATTTCCACGTCGAAGCGGCCGCTCGGCCACGCCCGAACGTCGTGGTAGCTGGAGGGGGGCGGAGGCATCTTCGCGCGAGGCGGTCGACGGCGGAGTCGCGCGGAGGCGGAGCGGCGCGGGAGAGAGAGAGGCGCGGGAGAGAGACGGACGCGTGGGAGGGATGGCAGTTGGCCGCGTTCGCGCGTGGCAAGTTTATAGAGCGCGCGGCAGCGCACACGGCAAGTTTCCCGCGCGGGATAACGCGAAAGCGCGCGGGCGGCAAAAATTTTAGCGCGCGCGCTCTTTTCCCGCCTCCGCTGGAGCTGCGCGGCAGCGCCCGCGCGCGACAAACCGGCGGTTTCTTTGCCGCGCGGGGCTTTTACATCGCCTGTTGGAGATGCTCTAAGGCCTCCAACCGAGCAATGCAAAGGGATGCTGAGCTACCTCTTGCATCCGCACGATTAAAAATGCGCCTGCACCCTGTTCCAGCAGGGTGATGCATAGTGATCGGGGCATCTGCGGAGAGGTAACGTGATCCAAATATGCGGTACGTTTGCGTCTCTGTGAAGCTGCACGGTCGCGCCAAGTGAACGCGTTGATTGCATCTGGACCCGCTAGGCAGTGACTAGGTAAGCAAAATAGTTCCTCATTACTATTGATTGGCTAAAAGGACCATATTTAGTACCTACTCGTCATCGCGCGGCCTACCACGTTCGGGGTTACTCGCAGTCGTGCAGCCTACTACTGGGCCACTGAGTGGCCGGCGTTGTCATCGAAGCGCGTCCGCCTGACGCACTCCTTGCACCACGCACGCCGACGATCGGACTCCTCTTCCTGTCGCATGTGGCGTTCGAGGGCCTCGCCCAGAAAGGAGTCCCACAGACTCTCTTCGCCGCCGCCATGTCGGCGTGGTAGCGGGCCCTGTCCCTAGCCGCTGTTGACAAGGGATTAACTTGTCAATGCCTACAAGTTGTAGACTAGGGTTTCGTTGGATGTAGAGGGCAAGTAGATCTCGAAGGTTTCAGCCGAAAAGTACTCGACGATATAAAAACTAGGGTTTGTGGGACAATGATTCGATCCTCTCTTTGTCCCTCGACTCCCCCTTATATAAGAGGCGGAGCCGAGGGATTCGTGATAAACAAGTTTACAGAGTCCGGGAGGGTTTCTAACCCGTCCCGCAAGATTACAAATAATGTTTCCTATTACAACTCTAGCTTTCCTTAATAGTATCTTGGGCTTCCGAATCTTCTTATCGTTCGGGTCGTGGGCCTTCAGTAAACCCCGGGTACCATCTTCGGCAGGCCCATTGGGGATGCCTATGTCAGTAGCCCCCGAGATTTTGCTTGAATCGCAGAGTCAGGGAAAATCTCCAACTTTATATTTGTTCAATAGCTCTGAACTCTATCATATATCTTTGGATATGAAATTATATATTGCATAGGGATAATGGTAGTTGGGGCTAGTTCATTTGACGGATCAGGTACTAGTTAACTGCTCTAGTGGCAATCCGCAAAAACCTACTTCAAGATCACGTCCCTGGACATGATCCCGAGATACTGGTGAAAACTTCGACATGTGCCGCTTAAGGTCTTACCATTCTGTCGAGTCCCAGTCATATTTTATCGGGTACCTAACGTGTCCGTTAGGATTTTTCTTCGTATCTGTTGATACGGAAAAAAGTAGCAAACCGACGTCGAGACGGCGCCACGCCGCTCGGAACGGATCCGGGGTCTTACCTTCGCAAAGTTTTGCGGCATTCGGAGATTATTCGCTACTTTGGCGCTCCGAGAATATATTGTCGAGTGCTTTTTCGGCTGCTGGAATAGCACATTTTATTGAGTCAACGGATGACTTATTTTGCCTTCCCGATGGGAGTATATGTAGAGTTATTTGTATAACTCGAAATATACTCACTTCTTCCTTCTTTCTTTTTCCCCTCTTTCTTTTTTTATAATTTCATCGGGCACGCGAACAGCGTTCCCGATGGGAGTAGCCCCCGAGGCTACAGCCAAGGACTAGTGCTTGGTTGTAGGCTCAACACTTTAATGCTTCATGTCGCTATATTGTCATTTTTTCTCGAATTTTCATATATATCGGGTGCGCGAACAGCGCTCCCGATGGGAGTAGCCCCCGAGGCTATGAACAAATGCTTGCATTTGATCATAGACTCTCGCCATTTCTATTTTGCCATAGTATATATTTTTTCCTTTTTCCAAAGTAGCCCCCGAGCATTTGGGCAAAAACTTGTATTTGATCAGAGGCTCTCGAAATAATCAACAATCTTCTGCTGTCACCATTCTTACGAACCTTCGTAGCCGAGATTTTCTCTTGCCAAGGTGACATCATTGCTGACGATAGCCACGATCACTGTATCGGGAAAACGCGAGAACTTCTCTCCCTCTGTCTCGTGGGCCCAAATTTTTACCACGTTGACACGTCGTGCAAGTGGGGGACACAACGTCCTCCACTTTTCCTGGCGCACGCACTGTAGCACCCGTTCGTTCCCTTCTCAGTGAATTTACGATTTTACCCCTTGTCCACGTGTCACCATCTATCCCACATTTTCTCCATCCAACGGTGCATCGATTCACCGCACCTATATTTAAGGTCATCGTCTTCCTCCTTGGACACTTTCGCTCGCGCCGCTCCTCTGCTCTCCTGTGTCAAGATTCTCCCTTGCACCCCACAGTTCCTAAGCTCAACTACACTTCGCACTTTGCTCCGGCGCCATTGTTGATGCCTCCGCGCAGACTCAGCAGGCACAACACGCCCGAGTCTAAGATGGCGACCGAAGATCTGGGGAATACGGAGTGGGAGAGATCCAAAATCTCCCCTCAAGACATCAACCTACTGAAGAAACTGGGGATCAGCAAGAAGGAAGGCGCGCTTCGCTTCCCCAACAAAGAAAGCTATCCAATCCCTCCAATGGAGTATCGGGTCAGTTTCGTCGACCACCTCATCTGTGGTCTTTCCGCCCCCATTCACAATTTCGTACAGGGGTTGCTTTTTATGTACGGACTGCAACTGCACCATCTTACTCCCAACTCCATCCTCCACATCTCAATCTTCATCACGCTTTGCGAAGCTTTCCTTGGAGTCCAGCCTAAATGGGCTCTATGGAAACGCATTTTCTTCTGTCGCTGTAATGGCTCTGCCAATGTTTCCTATAACATTGGCGGCGTTGTCATCTGCGTCAGCCCCGACGTTGAATACTTTGACGTCAAATTCCCTGACTCGGTACAAGGGTGGCGCAAAAAGTGGTTGTACATTCATGAGGAGAATCATGGCTCTGCTGAAGACAACATCCCTCCTTTTGATGGTACCGAGAAAATCTGCCGCCGTCGTTCCTGGGATGCAGAGGCTACCGACGAAGAAAAAGCGGCGACAGAAGCCTTGATGACACGCATCCACCAACTCAAAAATACCCGAGGACAAGAACTGTCGGGTATCCAAATCACGGCATACTTCCTTAGGATTAGGGTGCAACCTCTGCAAGCTCGCAAAAATCCCCTCTGGAAGTATGCTGGCGACAAAGATGTGGATCGCTTATCGGTGGATTTGCCGGTCAAGGATTTAGAAAAACTTGTCCGAAAGATCTCCTCCCTCAACAAGAAAGATCCTGTCCCCTCGTCTTGTCGCGTAAAGCCGTATAGCGCCACCAACGCGCTCCCTGAGGTAATTTTTGTATGGACTATTTTTCTCGAGTACGTATTTTTGTTGACATCCTTTACATAACTTTTTTGTCGACATTCTTCTTTTTGCAGAACCATCCAGATCTTGTTTCTCTTCCTCCCCTTCCTGAAGGTGGAGAGGTCGAAGAACGGGCCATTGTCACCGACGACAACCAGGGTACTTCTCGCCCTGAGAGTGAAACCGCGGGTTCTCGAAAATCTGCGGTATCCTCTGAAAAGGAAGAATCCGAGGCTACCGGATCGGCACACTCTCCTCCCCCAGCTGTTTCTCCCAGGAACAAGAGAAAAAGGGATGAAGTTGTCGACTCCGGCCCCTCCAAGACCGGCACACCTCCTGCCGAAGAAATTGTTCCTACTGAAAAAAGGACAACTTTCGACCCTTACACCGATGCTGTTGTCAGCTCGTAAGTTCCTGCCGTTGTTTGTTGTTTGCCATTGATTGTTTCGACTATATTTTTTACTATCTTGTCGCCTTTTGTAGTGATGATGAGGATGAAATTCAACCTATTGACGCGACTGCTCGAACGAGTGCGTCCCGTACTTTAGTTGTTTCTGAAGCTCATCCTGATGGGGATGAAACTTCGCCTCCTCAACAAGATACAGAGCATCCAACTCCAATTGCAAGCCCCAGAGCCTCTTCACCAAAGAGAGCTAGGGTAGAAGCATCCAAGGGACCTCTCCTGTTGGCTGGTAGTTCCACGACTCCTTCATTGGATGATGTAAGATTTTTCATGCTCTTTTTTCGAACATTTCAGCATTTGTCGACTCCCCTTTGTTTCTTGCGTAAGTCCTATCGAACTTTTCCTTCTATATTGACTTTTCTTTTTCTTTTGCTCTTTCTTCAGCCTGTGATGAAGGAATGTGTTCGCCTCGGTACCCAATTCGTCGGGTACCGTGATCATGCGAATAAACTTGAAGGTACTACTTTCCCTTGCCCTCTCTACTATATATACTCCTTTATTGTTTTGCCGTGACGTTTACTGTCATTTATTTTTACCAGAAACTCTTGCCGAAGCCAACAAGCGCGCTGACGCTCTTGCTGTTAAGTTAGAGCAAAGCGAAGCAGCTCGCAAGAAAGCTGAAGCAGATGCTGCCGCCGTCAAAGACATTCGAAAAAGGCTTCATGAGGCGGAAACTTCTTTGAGCGAGCATATAACCGAACAATCTGCTCGCGAAGAAGCAATTATCAGGCGCTTAGAGTCGCAGAGCCGTCGCTTTGTCAGTAAGTGCCCAAACTATTTTGATTTCCTTGAACTTACTTTTCTTTACTTGTTTGTTGACCAATAATATTTTGCCTTAACAGGGAAAACGTGTCAAGAATATGAACTTGAAGATCCTGACAATGATCCCCTTCTTGACGCGCTTTCTCTCCTTGAGATTCATGGAGACGAAGCACGCGAAGGCCTTGCTTGAAGCTGAGGCGGAGCTATCGCGGCTCTACCCTTACTTCTTCCCGAAGAAAGAGGAACCCGCGCCTTTTCTTGCTCTCGCCAAATGCTTCAACTCTCAAGAAAATCTTGGGCTCAAACTTCGCCAAGAAGGTTTGAAGGTTGGTGTTGAAGGCACTATTGCCCTGGTTGCCGACAGCCAACAAAATATCGACTGGAATAGGGTTGGCGACACGCAGGAAATGGAGACCAAGAAGTGGCAGTCGCTGATTAAGGCTGCGAAGCCAAACTCGAAGAAGATCCTCGCCTATCTTGGATGCACGCCAACTCCAGCTCCAAGTTCATCAAAGTCGGAGGTCAAGTAGACCACCTTTACCTTCTCTGTTGTTCTCTTTTGGTGCTGTCACCTTTTATAGATTTGGCGACAATTGTCCCCTTGGTTCATTAGGAACCATCCTTTTGTAATAGCTATGTAAATACGTCGAATATCAATGGAAATCTATTTTGCTTGATGATTAATGTCGAAATTTTTATTTCCAGTTGATATTTGACAACTATACTTCGACTCGTCCTGGCAATGCTGTTCCCTCCTCATCCTACTTGAAGAAAGCGCCTGTCGACGATGAATTTGTCGAAAATTCCTCGAGTAGGGATTCAACACAAGAATTAGCAGAACTTCGTCAACAACTCCAGTCTATCAAAAAACAGTCACTTATGGTAATGGAGCAGTCTCGAAAATCTTCCGAGAGGGAAAAAATTGCGCTTCAGCAAGCCCAGGATGCTATAGCTGTAAAAATGGACGCGATTGCTGCAGCTGCCGAAGCTTCTCGACGAGAAAATTTCATGCTTGAGCTAATGCTTGATTCCAGCTTGGATATGGTGGGAACACTTCGTTCGCTTGGTCATGATTATCTGTATTCTCCATGTTTTTTCCTTCCTTTCTGATTCCTCCACTGAAAACAGGTTCTTTTCTGGATACCGCTGCCGAGGATCAGCGTGTTGAAGCTCGATCCAATGTGCTTCTCAGACTTGCCGAAGAACATGGTTCCAACTTTTGGGTGACGCCTGAACGTACTCGCCAAATCGTTAGATTTCAAGATCGTGCGACTCAGGTCCGTGAGTTTCTCGACTTCTGTTCAAGGACATTGTCCTTAGTTTATGGCACCATGTTTCCGCGCAATAAGATGCCAGAGACCCTTCCTGCTTTGATGGAGAAATTTCGGGATGCTCCTCGAATCCATGGATTTGTTCGGGCCCAACTATCTGTCGGCGCCAGGTTTGCTATGATGATGATAAAAATCTGCTATCCCAAGTTTGACATGAGTCAAATTGTTACCAAATGCCTGGCCAAGATGGCGAAAAGGAAGAGAGACGTTGGCAAAATTGATGATCTTGTGACTCCTATAGCAGAAGATATGATGGATGAACTTCTTCGGATGGACGCTGAATTCTTCGTGAAGGGCAGCTATGCTGAACACAGTACTCGTACTATCAATACTGAACGGATGACCATAGATAATATACTACGCAACCATTGACATTTTTCCTTTTAGCTTGTCGAGTTTTCTCAGGAATTGCATCTTGTATGTTGTAAAAATATTCTATATTGTGAAGCCAGTAAATGTATTTATTTTTCTTCATCAAGCCCCCGAGTGTTTCGGTGGTGAATTTCTTTATTGTGTATGCGAGGTTTAAACCAAAGCAACTAAATTATATTGAATATACTATATTTGCGGGTGCGAGCCCCCGAGTATTTTTTGCTGATCGCTATTTTGTATCTTCGTTTATTTTGCGAGGTGTTTTGCACCAAAGCGAAATATTTGTCGGTAATATATATTGCAACTTTTGGGTATTAGCCCCCGATCCTGTCGAAGAAAAAGATATATATCTCGACTATCTTTATTATATTGCAGCACCGCGAGCCTGCCTCATTAAAAACCTTTTCCGGCCCCACTCGGTGCCGCGAAAAAGGAAAAGAGTGCGTCTGAAAACTCGCGGGCGTTTCAGTACATTGTATTTTTACAAGGAGGACTATATTTTGACTCTAGGCGTAAAAACGCCGTAGCTGCGCCACATTTCAGGGGTTTTTCTCGGGATCCCCTGTCTTCTTGTCCTTTATTCTGTACGCTCCTCCTTCGATTACTTCTGTGACGACTTAAGGGCCAAGCCATGGCGACTCGAGTTTTTCAGTACTGTTTTGATTGAGTCGCAGAACTAAGTATCCAACCTGAAAGGATCTTGGTCGCAAACGTCGACTGTGGTAGTTTTTCAAGTCTTGCTGGTATTTAGTAACCCGCGACAATACTTCGTCTCTGGCTTCGTCCAATGCATCGACATCGTCTTCCAATGCCTTTCTAGAAGCTTCTTCATCATACTCCGTGACTCTTGGAGAATCATGCTCTATCTCTATTGGCCATACTGCCTCGGCTCCATGGACCGAGAAAAATGGAGTTTCTGTGTCGCCGTATTTGGTGTTGTTCGAATACTCCACAACACACTTGGCAGCTCCTACGGCCGGGTATGTCGAGCTTTTTCCAATGGCCCTAACAAGCGCTTCTTGATACCATTGCGAGATGATACCATTGGCTTTCTCGACTTGGCCATTGGTTTGAGGATGCGCAACTGACGCGAAGTGCAATTTGATGCCTACCTCTGCACAGTACGCCTTGAATTCGTTGGATGTGAAGTTACTGCCATTGTCCGTGACGATGCTGTGAGGTACTCCAAATCGAAAAACAATGCTTTTCTCGAACTTTATTGCTGATGCTGCGTCTGGTGAATTTATCGGCTTTGCTTCTATCCACTTTGTGAATTTGTCGACAGCGACGAGCATGTACTCGTATCCTCCTGACGAAGCTTTGTGTAACTTTCCCACCATATCGAGATCCCACTGAGCAAAGGGCCAGGATAAGGGTATTGGCATCAACTCCGCTGCCGGAGAGTGAGGCTTTGCGGCAAATCTCTGGCACGCATCACAAGTTCGTACTATCTCCTTCGCGTCCTCAATTGCTGTCAACCAGTAAAATCCAGCTCGGAAAACCTTGGCTGTAATAGCTCGACTGCTCGCGTGATGACCACATATTCCTTCGTGCACGTCCTTCAGGATTGTCCTTCCTTCTTCGGGTGTGACACACCTTTGTAACACACCCGAAATACTTCGCTTGTACAACTCCCCTTTGACCACCGTGAAAGCTTTGGATCGTCTAATAACTCGCCTTGCTTCAACTGGATCGTCGGGTATTGTTTTCCTTAGGATGTATGATATGTACGCCTGCATCCATGGAATTTGCACCATCAGTACTAGATCCTGTTCCTCTTCTTCTTCCAGTGTTTCTTTCGTAGCCCCTTGAGGATTTCTCATCCTTCTCCTTCTTTTTTGATTTCTTCGACTTTGTGGATCTCTCTGTTATCTCCTCCCAGAACACGCCCGGAGGAATCGCGAGACACTGCGACCTGATGTTTGCAAGAACATCGGCTTCATCATTGCTTAGCCTGCTAATGTGATTTACCTCGCATCCATCAAATAATTTCTCGAGCTCGTTGTACACTTCTTTGTATGCCACCATGCTATCATTGACTGCATCACATTGGTTCATGACTTGCTGAGCCACCAATTGTGAGTCGCCAAAGATTTTTAGTCGAGTTGCGCCGCAGGCTTTCGCCATCTTCATCCCGTGTATAAGAGCTTCGTATTCTGCCTCATTGTTAGATGCATTTGGGAACGTCATCCGTAAGACATATTTTATTTTGTCACCTTCAGGTGATATGAGTATCACGCCTGCTCCAGCTCCCTCTAACCTCTTGGACCCGTCAAAGTTCATAGTCCAGGTTCTCGATAGATCCGGGGGTCCTGTATTTTGCAGCTCCATCCACTCGCGATGAAGTACGGCAGAATTTGCGACTTTATTTCTTTTCTTTTTTCATACATGATGTCCCAGGAGAAAGTTCTATTCCCCAAAGGGAGACACGACACAGTAGCTTACGGATTGTTTAGTATATTGGATAAAGGCGCCTCATTGACCACTATTATCGGATGCGCCGAAAAATAGTGCCGCAATTTTCTTGCGGTTGTAAACACTCCGTATGCTAGCTTCTGGTACTGTAGGTACCTCTGTTTTGAAGGCGACAATACTTCCCTAATGAAATATACTGGCCTCTGCACTCCATGGAGTTTTCCTTCTTCTTCTCTTTCGATAACTAGCGCCGTGCTGACCACCTGGGGTGTAGCCGCAATGTATAGCAGGAGGGGTTCCTTCTCTTTTGGCGCCACCAAGATTGGTGGTGTCGAAATTGCGCGTTTAAGATCCTCGAAAGCTCTATCTGCCTCTTCGTTCCACTAGAACTTCTCTCCTTGTTTGATTAGGGCGTAGAACGGTAACGCCTTTTCTCCCAATCTGGCGACGAATCTGCTTAAAGCTGTGACTCGCCCAGTTAACTGCTGTATTTCTTTCAACTTTGTTGGCTTCCTCATTGTTACGATAGCTTGGATTTTTTCGGGATTAGCTTCAATCCCTCTTGCTGAGACTAGGAACCGAGAAGTTCTCCTGCAGGGACGCCGAAAGAACACTTCGTCGGATTCAGCTTGAGACAGAACTTATCGAGGTTGTCGAAGGTTTCCTTCAAGTCCTCGATTAACGTTGCCCCCTTTTTTGATGTTATGACGACGTCGTCAATGTATACTTGTACGTTTTTCCCAATCTGTGTTGCTAAGCACTTCTGCATCATCCGCTGATATGTTGCTCCCGCGTTTTTTAGACCAAAAGGCATTGTTCTATAGCAAAACACGCCGTAAGGTGTAATGAACGCTGTTTTGACTTCATCTTCTTCTTTTAATCTGATCTGGTTATAACCAGAATAGGCATCCAAGAAGGAAAGAAGTTCACATCCTCCCGTACAGTCGATGATTTGATCGATCCTTGGGAGGGGAAAGTGATCCTTTGGACAGTGTTTATTGAGACACGTAAAGTCGACACACATGCGAAGGACTTTAGTGTTTTTCTTCGGGACCAACTGCTGGGTTTGCTACCCATGTGGCCTCTGTATGCGGCTCCTTAATGAAACCAGCTTCTCTTAGTCGATCAATTTCGACTGAGCATAGCTTTGCGGTTTGGCTCCGAAAACGCCTCCAGAGGTTGCTTGATTGGTCTCGCTATTGGATCCAAGTTTAGGTGGTGATCGGCAAGTTCCCTGGGTACTCCTGGCATGTCAGCTGGACACCATGCGAAGATTTTCCAGTGCTCACGGAGGAACTCGACGAGCGCGCTTTCCTATGCAAGGTCCATGTTTGTCGCGATGGACGTCGTTTTCTTCGGATCTGTCGGGTGAATCTGCACCTCCTTGGAATCTTTTGCGGTGTTGAAGGTTGGTTCCTTGTTAGGCCTCCCTACATCGGCGGCACGTCATAATCGGTTGTAAGCCTCGACGCCATGTATTACGCTTGCATCCCGAAAGTTTCCGACGGTCGATGAAAATCCTTGTCACATTTATCGGCTAGCGCGAAGCTTCCTTTGGCTTGTGATTGGTCCCTTAGGCCCGGGTAGCCTCCATAATAAGTACGTATAATGTGGAGCTGCCATAAACCTGGCATATGCTGGTCGTCCCAACAAAGCGTGATATTGCGACGGGAAATCCACAACTCGAATTCCAACCTTTCTATCCTGTAGTTTTCTCGGGTCCCAAAGCGAGACGTCGAGATTGATCCTCCCCAGTGGGTAACTTGGCTTCTCTGGTGTGATGCCATGAAAACGTGTGTCGGTTGGTTTCAAATTTGCTAGGGAGATGTTCATCTTCCTTAGCGTATCTGCATGCATAAGGTTTGAACTGCTGCCGCCATCTATAAACACTCGAGATACGTCGAATCCTGCAATTACTGCTGGTAACATAAGTGCTGATTGCCCTGGTCGAGGAACTTGCTGCGGGTGATCCGCTATTGTGAAGCCAATGTCTTGCCCTGACACTTTTAAGTACTCAACCGTTGGTGGAGGCATCTTCTCTGCCATGAACACTTGCCGCGAGATTACCTTCTGAGCCCTATTAGATGGCCTAGCTTTCTGAATCATCGAGACCGCGCCATTGGAGTTAGGATCAACATATAGAGGTGGGTGTGGTGCTGCCGCTATTACGAGCTGATGTCGATTTTCGTCCGTGATCGCGGGAGGAGGTGGCAAGTGGATCTCACTCCTGGGCCCACAGGGGTTTCTATTTGCTTGCTTGAGCATTGGCTATCCACCGCAACCCGCAACATTGCTTGAAAATTGCGGCGGTCCTTCTACGAGATGTCTGACTGCCTTTTCCCATTGTTATCGAGATAAAAATGCATACGGCATGGCCCGTTCATCATATCTTCGGGAGTTACAAAAGGTCTTTGAAACCTTGACCCGCTATTTTGCATGTTATTCCGAGAGTCATCTCTATTGTCGCCTTGCTGCTCATTACTCCTTTGATAGTCATCTCTATTGTTTCCTCCATTGTTTCCCCAAAACCCAGCCGATATTTGGCCAGGGGCATCGTAACTCGAAAATTGTCGAGGAAATCGTCGTCTATTTTGAAAATTTCGACTACGGTCCTCCTCTGGTGACCTGTGTCGTTTATTATGTACATCATCTTCGCCATCTGCCCATCTGTTTGCTATTTCCATTAATGCTGATATTGTCCTTGGGTTGGTTCTTCCCAAGTCCTCCACAAAATCTCCTCGTCGAACTCCTGCTACAAACGCATCTATCGCTCTCTCGTCAGATATATTTTCTGCCGAGTTTTTAATGATGTTCCACCTTTGGATGTACTTCCTCATTGATTCATCATGCTTTTGTCGACATGATCTCAACTCCTCTAGTGTCGCAGGCTTTTTGCAGGTTGATCGGAAGTTCTTGACAAACACGTCCTCAAAACTGTCCCGATTTGTCGATGAAGCACAGGGGAAGCTTCTTTATCCACGATCTTGCGGCTCCACTCAGATGTACTTGGATGCTCTGCATGGCTGTTGTTCTGGTTCCTCCTATCAACTTCACCGTCTCGAGATAATCAACTAGCCAATCCTCTGGATCTTGCAGGCCGTCGAATTTTTTGAAGTTATCGGGTAGTTTAAACCCCGAAGGAACTCGAGTTTTCGGACCCTCCTTGTAAAGCACGGCAACCCACACATATCCTCGTCATCTAACTGCGGGGAGTGTCGATGTTCCCTTCTATTTTGTCGTGCTCTGTCCACTCGTGCTTGCGGCTGCTGTGTCTCGTGCTCCACTTGTTCTCTCGGGACTCAGCGGCTGCTGCCGCGGGTCGTGGACTATTTTGCCTTCTTTGAACCTTCGGGAGGCGTTGTTATAAATGCCGTTCCCATGGCCCCGACTCCTACCATGGCCATATTGTACAATGCTTCTCGTGGATCTCCAGGAGGTGGCTTGGATGCAAGGATGAATGCTTGCGTCGCCATGTACCTAGCTTCTGGTGTCTTAGGAATAATGTTTCCTCTCGTGTCGATTGACATAAAAGACATGTCGAGGTTTTCAACTATGTTTTCTCTCTCTGCTTCAGGTATATTTTGCAGGCGAGATCTTGCTTTCCTTCGAGCTTCCCTGTGACTATCTCCCGAAGTTCCTGAATGTCGACTTAACTCCGCTCTTCGCCTGCTGGATGCAGAGGCTGCTTCCTGCCTTCTATCCAACTCGATTTTCTGTTTCTCGAGCTCCCTCATGGTACGTGCGAGTCTATATTGATAGACTTGTAGCTCCTCAGGTGTCGCCGTAATGGTCATTGGTTCTGTACCATCAATAGCTCTTGCGACTCGATCCCACACTGCCTGCGGAAATCGCACCATCTCTCGTGTTCCTGGTCCGATATATTTTATCCCCAAACTGTAGGATAACGTTGCATAGAAAACAAAAATTTTCCTACCGCGAACACGCAATCCAAGCCAAGATGCAATCTAGAAGACGGTAGCAACGAGGGGATATCGAGTCTCACCCTTGAAGAGATTCCAAAGCCTACAAGATGAGGCTCTTGTTGCTGCGGTAGATGTTCACTTGCCGCTTGCAAAAGCGCGTAGAAGATCTTGATCACGATCGCTTCCGGCGCCACGAACGGGCAGCACCTCCGTACTCGGTCACACGTTCGGTTGTTGATGAAGACGACGTCCACCTCCCCGTTCCGGCGGGCAGCGGAAGTAGTAGCTCCTCTTGAATCCGACGGCACGACGGCGTGGTGTCGGTGGTGGTGGAGAAATCCGGCGGAGCTTCGCTTAAGCGTGCGGGATGTGGTGGAGGAGAGAGACCGCTAGGGTTTGGGGAGAGGGGCGCCGGCTAGGGCACCCTTGAGGGGTGCGGCCATGGTGGTGGCTTGAAGTGGTCAGCCCCCTCTCTATGCCCCTCATTATATAGGTGGAAGCCCCAAGAGTTCTAGTCCAAGTCTTCGAATAAGACCCCAACACTAAAAACTCCCATATGTGGGAAACCTACTCAAGGAGAGAGTCCTACCCAAGGTGGGACTCCCACCTTTCCTTGAGGTGGGTTGGCCGGCCACCCTAGGGGAGTCCACCTTGGACTCCTCCCCTTTAGGGTTGGCTGGTCATGCAAGTGGAGTCTCTTCGGGACTCCACTTTCCAAAGTGCCATTCTTCGGACTTTTCTAGAACCTTCTAGAACCTGCCATAAATGCACCGGATCATTTCCAAACTTGGAATATGACTTCCTATATATGAATCTTATTCTCCGGACCATTCCGGAACTCCTCGTGATGTCCGGGATCTCATCAGGACTCCGAACAAATATTCGAACTCCATTCCATATTCAAGTACTACCATTTCAACATCCAACTTTAAGTGTGTCACCCTACGGTTCGTGAACTATGCGGACATGGTTGAGTACTCACTCCGACCAATAACCAATAGCGGGATCCGGAGATCCATAATGGCTCCCACATATTCAACGATGACTTTAGTGATCGAATGAACCATTCACATACGATACCAATTCCCTTTGTCTCGCGATATTTTACTTGTCCGAGGTTTGATCTTCGGTATCACTCTATACCTTGTTCAACCTCGTCTCCGACAAGTACTCTTTACTCGTACCGTGGTATGTGGTCTCTTATGAACTCATTCATATGCTTGCAAGACATTAGACGACATTCCACCGAGAGGGCCCGGAGTATATCTATCCGTCATCGGGATGGACAAATCCCACTGTTGATCCATATGTCTCAACTCATACTTTCCGGATACTTAATCCCACCTTTATAGCCACCCATTTACGCAGTGGTGTTTGGTGTAATCAAAGTACCTTTCCGGTATAAGTGATTTACATGATCTCATGGTCATAAGGACTAGGTAACTATGTATCGAAAGCTTATAACAAATAACTTAATGACGAGATCTTATGCTACGCTTAATTGGGTGTGTCCATTACATCATTCATACAATGATATAACCTTGTTATTAATAACATCCAATGTTCATGATTATGAAACTAATCATCCATTAATCAACAAGCTAGTTTAAGAGGCATACTAGGGACTTCTTTGTTGTTTACATATCACACATGTACTAATGTTTCGGTTAATACAATTATAGCATGATATATAAACATTTATCATAAACACAAAGATATAAATAATAACCACTTTATTATTGCCTCTAGGGCATATCTCCTTCGGTCTCCCACTTGCACTAGAGTCAATAATCTAGTTTACATTTGTAAAGATATAACACCTTGGCCTTCTGGTGCTTTATCATGTATTGCTCACGGAAGAGGTTTTTAGTCATCGGATCTGACATGCTCAGAAACGTATGTATTTTGTAATTCATTTGCGTCTCAACGCATCACTCATTTCCAAATGAGTTGGCATTAAATATGTTTGATCTTCTGGTGGAACCTTAATTCCAGTTGTCGAAATATGTCACTAATATTGTCACACACAATATAGCTTCAAAGTTCGACTACTGTCGGAACTACACCAAGTTCTCAAAGAACCTCTTGACTTAACATCCTTTGTCATTGTCAAAACAATGATATACTACTGCCTTCTTTTGTAGAATCCATCACAATATTTAGAACTCTTCTAAATCTAGCATAGACAACTTCTAGCTCATTGTGCTACCTTTTAAACAACACTTAGTCTAATTTGAGATTGAAATTATATTTTATATGTGACAAAACCAATATCGGTGTAACACCTTACAGCGATTTGTTTGTCATTTCCTCATAAAAAAATATATATATATCCTTAGTTCTTCTAAAGTACTCAAGGATATTTTTACTGTCGTCTAATGATCATCATATGAATAATTTTGGTATATGCTCATAACACTTTATAGCACATGATATCTGATTGTGTACATATTATACGTGATCTATAATCACTCATGTGTTTTTACTCATTGAGTGTCAGATACACTCAAGTCTTGTTAAACCTTCACATGACAAGAACATTTTCTTAATATTTCTATATTGAACTACTTCAATATCCATCATATGTACTTTGACTTAAACTTATTTATGTGTTTCAATCTATCTTCATAGATCTTGACACTAAATTTGTTTCGATCCATATCCTTTCATTGAAGTTAATTCTCAATGAAACCTTTTTAATCAAGTATATAATTACATCATTTATAACCAACTATATGTCACCTACATAAAGTATTATAAATGTGTCTTAGCGCTCCCACTTAATTTCTTGCAAATGCAAGCCTCTTCATCGTCTATGATGAAATCAAAAACTCTTTGACTATTTCATCTGGTGAAGATTCCAACTCCGTGATACTCACTTCATCCAATTGAAGCTTGTATACCTATCTAGTATTCCACGGACCAGCAAAACTCTTGGTTGTATCTTGTATACATACTTCTGTTAAGTAGTGTATTTTGCTATCCTACTAGCATATCTCATAAAAGAAATATGTAGTGATTACTAGAATAATCCACATAGACTATAAGCATTGCTACGGAAGATCTAATCTTATCGTATTCAACTCTTTGAACTTTGTCGTAAACAATTTTTCGATAAGTCAAGCTTTCTTCAAGGATATTTCATCCAAGTCTATCAATTTCATAGATCCATTTACTTTCATAAAGTATTCATCTATCTTGGATTTCATGGTGCATGGCCATTTTAACGGAGTTAGGGCCCATCATAACTTCTTTGTTTTGTAGTTGGTTTATCATTGTTTAAAATCAATCCTTTGTCCACAAATCATTTATTTGATCACAAAGTAAACCATACCTACAAGGTTCAATATGTACTTCGATCTCCATGGCTAAAACACTTTGTAGTCATAGGAGCCATGATCGTCGTGGCCGCTTCGGAACCAATTCCGATGCTTGCGCTACTACGATCATTATGCTCAGGTTCATAAACCTTATCAAGTTCTATTGTCCTCCCACTCAAAAACTTCGCTAGAAACAATTTCTTGGAAATAAGAAACATTGACAAACACTTTTGTCTTTGTCTCTATTGTGGGAAGAATTCCCAATCAATTCTCTGGGATAACCAACAAAGACATTCATCCGATTTTGGTTGTAAACTTATTTACTTATGCTATGCATACCAAAATTTAAGAAAAGACTATTAGGATTTATACCCATGTCATAACTCGTATGATGTCATTTCAACGGATCATGATGATGCTCTATTTAGTGTAAAAGCGGTAGTCACTAAAGCATAATACACAAAAATATAATGGCATCATAATATTTTATCTCATCATTAATCCAAAAAGGTTTGGATACATCTCTCGGATACTATATCATCATTGTGATACTCCAAGAAATGTGAGTTGTAGAACAATTTCATGACTCTCTTAGATGTTCGCTAAAACTCGTAATTCAAATATTTTCACCATGATCCAATCATAGATATTTGACTTTTCTATTACGATGATTTCCACTTCATGCTGAAATTTATTTGAATCCATTCAAATGTTTCAAACTTCTTCCTTATTGAATATATCCACATATATACTCAATTCATTGTTGAAAGTTTTCATGAAGTATAAGAATCTCCCGCACACAACTATGCCCAGTGAACCTATATACATCATCATGTATTTTTCCACTAAGTTAGTTGCCCGTTCAACTCTTGGCCTATGAACGGTATTTTAATCATTCTCTTTAGAAAAGATTTGCAAGCGCCAAATGATTCAAAAATCAAATGACTCCAAAAATCCATTTACATGGAGTTCCTTCATGCATTTCTTTCTAACATGACCTAAATGGCGGTTCCACAAATAAGTGGAATTCAAATCATTTGCCTTATGGCATTTTAGCGTCAGTGTTATGTGTGTTTCACCATTAAGATTTATAATAACTTATCCATCGTACATGGAGTAATGTCATAATTTGAACAACTCATTGTTTTCATTTGACCGAGCAAAATAACAATTATTAAGTTCTTTATTATAAATTCTAAGGGCTAGATAGAATGCTAACGACGAACATAATAACACTTTATTTTATTCCGAGTCGTGCATTCCTATCATATTCCTTGTCGATCACTTAGGCCATTGTATTCTTGTATTGCGTTGTTTTGTATGACACTTCATACCAACCAATATAGTACTAATACCCAAGAATTTCTTAGTGTGACTTAACTAGGAATACAACCATAACATGTATATCATTTATATACACCCGAGCTAGACTTTCTAGTCTTTTCTTTCTTTACGCCAAAATATCTTTTGCGAGTTTCTCTTTTAGCTTTCCTCATTATTCGGAAAAACACTTCAACATCATTAACTTCTAGGTTTGTTGGTCAAATACCAATAACCTTGAGGTTCTTACTTTGAAGTTGATCATCATATGACAAGTGTTCCAGATTTCACTATTAGTAACTTTGTAATATGATGAACAATTTCACTCATAATTTTATCCATCATATCATGACGACTTTCCGAGACCATGTCTGTACATGCTAGGCTCGTAAAGTTTTAACCTTGGTTTTTGCATGTGCAAATCTAGCTTGCACCCGTTTTATGCACACGTAGAATCTATCACACCCGATCATCACGTGATGCTTCGAAACGACGAGTCTTAGTAACGGTGCATATTTAAGGATGGTCACTTCATGGATATGCGAATATCGTTAGTGCCCCAATAGTTGGAGGATTGTGACGCTCTGGCGTCCTCAACCTTCATACATTCCCATAAAACTTATGAGTTTATGTAGTCTCACCAAATTTATATTCTATCATCTTGTAATAAGGTCTTAGATATCACATATATCTCATACCTTGATTATTTATGAAAACTAAATTTTCAGCTCCTTACTTTTCAAATAAATTTGAACTTTAAGTTTGACGGAGACAAGATAACTTTTAGGTACTAATTGAAACCTTAGCTCTTTGAATCAACAATGTGAGGTTTACTAAAAGTTTGCAATAGGACTTAATCAATTCTTGATTCTTTAACAATACGGTACCAATCCGTAAAGTTTCTTGTCAGATTTTAACAGTATTTCTATCTCAATAACAAGACTAGCGCATAGTAGAAAAACGGATGCCAATACTACAAAATTAATTCAAAATACTACTCGGACTATGTTTATGATAATTAGTTCATGTTTTAATCTAATTACTAATGAACTCCCACTTAATACAACATCCCTCATAGTTGTTAAGTGGTACACGATCCAAATCCACTACACCAAAACCGATCATCACGTGAGATGATGTAGCTTCAATCGTGAACATCAACATGTTGATCATATCATCCATATGACTCGTGTTCAACCTTTCGGTTTCCGTTGTCCCGAGGCCATGTCACGTACATGCTAGGCTCGTCAAGCAAACCCAAGTATTCCGCGTGTGCAACATGGCTTACACCCGTTGTATGTGAATCGTTGAATCTATCACATCCGATCATCACGAGATGCTTCGAAACGACGAACTGTTACAACGGTGCATACGAGGGAGAACACTTTATTATCTTGATATTAATGTGAGGGATCATCTTATAATGCTACCGTCGCGTTCTAAGCAAAACAAGATGCATAAAAGGATTAACATCACATGCAGTTCATATGTGATATGATATGGCCCTTTTGTCTTTGCGCCTTCGATCTTCATCTCTAAAGCACGGACATGATCTCCATCATCAACGGGCATGATCTCCATCATCGTCGGCGTAGCGTCAAGGTTCATGGCGCCGGCTTCATGGTTGTTCACCTCATGTAGCAACTATTACAACTACTTTGAAATACTACTCAACATGAAAATTAAAAACAACCATAAGGCTCCTGCCGGTTGCCACAATACAATAATGATCATCTCATACATATTCATCATCACATTATGGCCATATCACATCACCAAACCCTGCAAAAACAAGTTAGACATCTCTAATTTGGTTTGCATATTTTACGTGGTTTAGGGTTTTCGAGTAAGATCTAATCTACCTACGAACATGAACCACAACGGTGATACTAGTGTTGTCAATAGAAGAGTAAATTGAATCTTCACTATAGTAGGAGAGACGAGACACCCGCAAAGCCTCTTATGCAATACAAGTTGCATGTCGAACGAGGAACAAATCTCATGAACGCGGTCATGTAAAGTTAGTCCGAGCCGCTTCATCCCACTATGCCACAAAGATGCAAAGTACTCAAACTAAAGATAACAAGAGCATCAACGCCCACAAAACCATTGTGTTCTACTCGTGCAACCATCTATGCATAGACACGGCTACGATACCTGATACGTCTCCGACGTATCGATAATTTCTTATGTTCTATGCCATATTATTGATGATACCTACATGTTTTATGCACACTTTATGTCATATTCGTGCATTTTACGGAACTAACCTATTAACAAGATGCCGAAGTGCCGATTGCTTGTTTTACTGCTGTTTTTGGTTTCAGAAATCCTAGTAACGAAATATTCTCGGAATCGGACGAAATCAAGACCCGGGTTCCTATTTTCACCGAAGCATCCAGAACACCCGAGAAGGACCGGAGGGGGCCACAGGCCACCCGGACCATAGGCCGGCGCGGCCCGGGCCCCGGCCGCGCCGCCTATGGTGTGGCCACCCCTTCGACCCTCCTGCGCCGCCTCTTCGCCTATATAAAGCCTTTGTCGCGAAAACCACGAGGCGAAGAACCACGATACGGAAAACCTTCCGGAGCCGCCGCCATCGCGAAGCCAAGATGCGGGGGACGGGAGTCTCCGTTCCGGCACCCTGCCGGAGCGGGGAAGTTCCCCGGAAGTCTTCTCCATCGACACCGCTGCCATCTCCACCGCCATCTTCATCACCGCTGCTGCTCCCATGAGGAGGGAGTAGTTCTCCATCGAGGCTCGGGGCATGCCGGTAGCTATGTGGTTCATCTCTCTCCTATGTGCTTCAATACAATAATCTCATGAGCTGCCTTACATGATTGAGATTCATATGATGATGCTTGTAATCTAGATGTCATTATGCTAGTCAAGTGAGTTTTACTTATGTGATCTCCGGAGACTCCTTGTCCCACGTGTGTAAAGGTGACGAGTGTGTGCACCGTGTGGGTCTCTTAGGCTATATTTCACAGAATACTTATTCCCTGTTGAATGGCATAGTGAGGTGCTTATTTATATCTCTTTATGATTACAATGTGTTTGTATCACAAATTATCTATGTGCTACTCTAGCAATGTTATTAAAGTAGTTTTATTCCTCCTGCATGTGTGCAAAGGTGACGATGTGTGCACCGTGTTAGTACTTGGTTTATGCTATGATCATGATCTCTTGTAGATTGCGAAGTTAACTATTGCTATGATAATATTGATGTGATCTATTCCTCCTACATATGCATGAAGGTGACGAGTGTGCATGCTATGTTAGTACTTGGTTTAGTCTTTTGATCTATCTTACACTAAAGGTTACTAAAATATGAGCATTATTGTGGAGCTTGTTAACTCCGGCATTGAGGGTTCGTGTAATCCTACGCAATGTGTTCATCATCCAACAAAAGTGTAGAGTATGCATTTATCTATTACTGTTATGTGATCAATGTTGAGAGTGTCCACTAGTGAAAGTCTAATCCCTAGGCCTTGTTCCTAAATACTGCTATCGCTGCTTGTTTACTTGTTTCTTTGCGTTACTACTCTGCTGCGTTACTACTTCGCTGCGTTACTACTTGCTTGTTTACTTCGTCCTGGGCAAAGCACTTTTACGGTGCCGTTGCCACTACTATTTCATACCACCTGTATTTCACTATCTCTTCGCCGAACTAGTGCACCTATTAGGTGTGTTGGGGACACAAGAGACTTCTTGCTTTGTGGTTGCGGGGTTGCATGAGAGGGATATCTTTGACCTCTTCCTCCCCGAGTTCGATAAACCTTGGGTAATCCACTTAAGGGAAACTTGCTTTGCTGTTCTACAAACCTCTCGCTCTTGGAGGCCCAACACTCGTCTACAAGAATAGAAGCTCCCGTAGACATCAAGCACTTTTCAGGCGCCGTTGCTCGGGGAGGAAAGGTAAAAAGGCACTCATACTCCGGTTCCGAGTAACGAGTACTTTTACGGCACCATTGTGTTTGTGCTCGAAGCTATTTCCTTTAGATCCTGCAATTGCATCTTTTTGTTTCTTGTTTACACTAGTTTGGCATAATGGACAACAATGAGCTTCTTATTCTGTTTCCTGATTTAAAACATGGATTGTTTGATGCGAAAATTAAAAAACCTATGAAATCTTATTTGCATGCTTGGTAGTAATATTAGTATGAACGCTTTGAACACCATTGTTGATAAAGATATAGAAAGTTCTAAGCTTGGGGAAGCTGGTTTTCATGATCTTTTTAGTCCCCCAAGCATTGAGGAGAAAATTTTCTTGGATGATACTTTGCCTCCTATTTATGATGATTATAATAATGGTCTTTTGGTACAACCTACTATGGAGAGTAAATTTTGTTGTGATTATACTATGCCTCCTACACTTGATGAGAATAATAATGATAGCTACTTTGTTGAATTTGCTCCCACTACAAATAATAAAATTGATTATGCCTATGTGGAGAGTAATAATTTTATGCATGAGACTCATGATAAGAATGTTTTATGTGATAGTTATATTGTTGAGTTTGCTCATGATGCTACTGAAAGTTATTATAAGAGAGGTAAATATGGTTGTAGAAATTTTCATGTTACTAAAATGCCTCTCTATGTGCTGAAATTTTTGAAGCTACACTTGTTTTATCTTCCTATGCTTGTTACTTTGCTTTTCATGAACTTGTTTATTTACAAGATTCCTATGCATAGGAAGCATGTTAGACTTAAATGTGTTTTGAATTTGCCTCTTGATGCTCTCTTTTGCTTCAACTACTATTTCTTGCGAGTGCATCATTAAAGCTGCTGAGCCCATCTTAATGGCTAAAAAGAAAGAACTTCTTGGGAGATAACCCATGTGTTATTTTGCTACAGTATTTTGTTTTATATTTGTGTCTTGGAAGTTGTTTACTACTGTAGCAACCTCTCCTTATCTTAGTTTTACATTTTGTTGTGCCAAGTAAAGTCTTTGATAGTAAAGTAAGTACTAGATTTGGATTACTGCGCAGTTCCAGATTTCTTTGCTGTCACGAATCTGGGTCTAGTTCTCTGTAGGCAACTCAGAAAATTATGCCAATTTACGTGAGTGATCCTCAGATATGTACGCAACTTTCATTCAGTTTGGGCATTTTCATTTGAGCAATTCTGGTGCCCTTTTAAAATTCGTCTTTACGGACTGTTCTGTTTTGACAGATTCTGCCTTTTGTTTCGCATTGCCTCTTTTGCTATGTTGGATGAATTTCTTTGATCCATTAATGTCCAGTAGCTTTATGCAATGTCCAGAAGTGTTAAGAATGATTGTGTCACCTCTGAACATGTGAATTTTTATTATGCACTAACCCTCTAATGAGTTGTTTCGAGTTTGGTGTGGAGGAAGTTTTCAAGGATCAAGAGAGGAGTATGATGCAATATGATCAAGGAGAGTGAAAGCTCTAAGCTTGGGGATGCCCCGGTGGTTCACCCCTGCATATTATAAGAAGACTCAAGCGTCTAAGCTTGGGGATGCCCAAGGCATCCCCTTCTTCATCGACAACATTATCGGGTTCCTCCCCCGAAACTATATTTTTATTCCGTCACATCTTATGTACTTTGCTTGGAGCGTCGGTTTGTTTTTGTTTTTGTTTTGTTTGAATAAAATGGATCCTAGCATTCACTTTGTGGGAGAGAGACACGCTCCGCTGTAGCATATGGACAAGTATGTCCTTAGGCTCTACTCATAGTATTCATGGCGAAGTTTCTTCTTCGTTAAATTGTTATATGGTTGGAATTGGAAAATGCTACATGTAGTAACTCTAAAATGTCTTGGATAATTTGATACTTGGCAATTGTTGTGCTCATGTTTAAGCTCTTGCATCATATACTTTGCACCCATTAATGAAGAAATACTTAGAGCTTGCTAATTTGGTTTGCATATTTGGTTTCTCTAGAGTCTAGATAACATCTAGTATTGAGTTTTGAACAACAAGGAAGACGGTATGGAGTCTAATAATGTTTACCATATGTCTTTTATGTGAGTTTTGCTGTACCGTTCATCCTTGTGTTTGTTTCAAATAACCTTGCTAGCCTAAACCTTGTATCGAGAGGGAATACTTCTCATGCATCCCAAAAACTTGAGCCAATCACTATGCCATTTGTGTCCACCATACCTACCTACTACATGGTATTTCTCCGCCATTCCAAAGTAAATTGCTTGAGTGCTACCTTTAAAATTCCATCATTCACCTTTGCAATATATAGCTCATGGGACAAATAGCTTAAAAACTATTGTGGTATTGAATATGTACTTATGCACTTTATCTCTTATTAAGTTGCTTGTTGTGCGATAACCATGTTTCTGGGGACGCCATCAACTATTCTTTGTTGAATATCATGTGAGTTGCTATGCATGTCCGTCTTGTCTGAAGTAAGAGAGAACTACCACCTTAATTGTTGGAGCATGCATATTGTTAGAGAAGAACATTGGGCCGCTAACTAAAGCCATGATTCATGGTGGAAGTTTCGAGTTTTGGACATATATCCTCAATCTCATATGAGAATAATAATTGTTGCCACATGCTTATGCATTAAAGAGGAGTCCATTATCTGTTGTCCATGTTGTCCCGGTATGGATGTCTAAGTTGAGAATAATCAAAAGCGAGAAATCCAAAATGCGAGCTTTCTCCTTAGACCTTTGTACGAGGCGGCATGGAGGTACCCCATTGTGACACTTGGTTAAAACATGTGCATTGTAAAGATCCGGTAGTCCAAGTTAATTAGGACAAGGTGCGGGCACTATTAGTATACTATGCATGAGGCTTGCAACTTGTAAGATATAATTTACATAACTCATATGCTTTATTACTACCGTTGACAAAATTGTTTCATGTTTTCAAAATAAAAGCTCTAGCACAAATATAGCAATCGATGCTTTCCTCTTTGAAGGACCATTCTTTTTACTTTTATGTTGAGTCGGTTCACCTATCTCTCTCCACCTCAAGAAGCAAACACTTGTGTGAACTGTGCATTGATTCCTACATACTTGCATATTGTACTTGTTATATTACTCTATGTTGACAATTATCCATGAGATATACATGTTATAAGTTGAAAGCAACCGCTGAAACTTAATCTTCCTTTGTGTTGTTTCAATACCTTTACTTTGATTTATTGCTTTATGAGTTAACTCTTATGCAAGACTTATTAATACTTGTCTTGAAGTACTATTCATGAAAAGTCTTTGCTTTATGATTCACTTGTTTACTCATGTCATTACCATTGTTTTGATCGCTGCATCCACTACATATGTTTACAAATAGTATGATCAAGGTTATGATGGCATATCACTTCGGAAATTATCTTTGTTATCGTTTTACTCGCTCGGGACGAGCAGAACTAAGCTTGGGGATGCTTGATACGTCTCCGACGTATCGATAATTTCTTATGTTCTATGCCATATTATTGATGATACCTACATGTTTTATGCACACTTTATGTCATATTCGTGCATTTTACGGAACTAACCTATTAACAAGATGCCGAAGTGCCGATTCTTTGTTTTCTGCTGTTTTTGGTTTCAGAAATCCTAGTAACGAAATATTCTCGGAATCGGACGAAATCAAGACCTAGGTTCCTATTTTCACCGGAAGCATCCAGAACACCCGAGAAGGACCAGAGGGGGGCCACATGCCACCCAGACCATAGGCCGGCGCGGCCCGAGCCCTGGCCGCGCCGCCCTATGGTGTGGCCACCCCTTCGACCCTCCTGCGCCGCCTCTTCGCCTATATAAAGCCTCTGTCGCGAAAACCCTGAGGCGAAGAACCACGATACGGAAAACCTTCCAGAGCCGCCGCCATCGCGAAGCCAAGATCCGGGGGACAGGAGTCTCGTTCCGGCACCCTGCCGGAGCGGGGAAGTGCCCCGGAAGGCTTCTCCATCGACACCGCTGCCATCTCCACCGCCATCTTCATCACCGCTGCTTGCTCCCATGAGGAGGGAGTAGTTCTCCATCGAGGCTCGGGGCTGTACCGGTAGCTATGTGGTTCATCTCTCTCCTATGTGCTTCAATACAATAATCTCATGAGCTGCCTTACATGATTGAGATTCATATGATGATGCTTGTAATCTAGATGTCATTATGCTAGTCAAGTGAGTTTTACTTATGTGATCTCCGGAGACTCCTTGTCCCACGTGTGTAAAGGTGACAGTGTGTGCACCGTGTGGGTCTCTTAGGCTATATTTCACAGAATACTTATTCACTGTTGAATGGCATAGTGAGGTGCTTATTTATATCTCTTTATGATTACAATGTGTTTGTATCACAATTTATCTATGTGCTACTCTAGCAATGTTATTAAAGTAGTTTTATTCCTCCTGCATGTGTGCAAAGGTGACGAGTGTGTGCACCGTGTTAGTACTTGGTTTATGCTATGATCATGATCTCTTGTAGATTGCGAAGTTAACTATTGCTATGATAATATTGATGTGATCTATTCCTCCTACATATGCATGAAGGTGACGAGTGTGCATGCTATGTTAGTACTTGGTTTAGTCTTTTGATCTATCTTACACTAAAGGTTACTAAAATATGAGCATTATTGTGGAGCTTGTTAACTCCGGCATTGAGGGTTCGTGTAATCCTACGCAATGTGTTCATCATCCAACAAAAGTGTAGAGTATGCATTTATCTATTCTGTTATGTGATCAATGTTGAGAGTGTCCACTAGTGAAAGTCTAATCCCTAGGCCTTGTTCCTAAATACTGCTATCACTTGCTTGTTTCTTGTTTCTTGCGTTACTACTGCTGCGTTACTACTGCTGCGTTAATACTGCTTGTTTCTTGTCCCGGGCAAAGCACTTTTACGGTGCCGTTGCCACTACTATTTCATACCACCTGTATTTCACTATCTCTTCGCCGAACTAGTGCACCTATTAGGTGTGTTGGGGACACAAGAGACTTCTTGCTTTGTGGTTGCAGGGTTGCATGAGAGGGATATCTTTGACCTCTTCCTCCCTGAGTTCGATAAACCTTGGGTAATCCACTTAAGGGAAACTTGCTGCTGTTCTACAAACCTCTGCTCTTGGAGGCCCAACACTGTCTACAAGAATAGAAGCTCCCGTAGACATCAATACCACTGTAGGATAACGTTGCATAGAAAACAAAAATTTTCCTACCGCGACAAATATTCGAACTCCATTCCATATTCAAGTACTACCATTTCAACATCCAACTTTAAGTGTGTCACCCTACGGTTCGTGAACTATGCGGACATGGTTGAGTACTCACTCCGACCAATAACCAATAGCGGGATACTGGAGATCCATAATGGCTCCCACATATTCAACGATGACTTTAGTGATCGAATGAACCATTCACATACGATACCAATTCCCTTTGTCTCGCGATATTTTACTTGTCCGAGGTTTGATCTTCGGTATCACTCTATACCTTGTTCAACCTCGTCTCCGACAAGTACTCTTTACTCGTACCGTGGTATGTGGTCTCTTATGAACTCATTCATATGCTTGCAAGACATTAGACGACATTCCACCGAGAGGGCCCGGAGTATATCTATCCGTCATCGGGATGGACAAATCCCACTGTTGATCCATATGTCTCAACTCATACTTTCCGGATACTTAATCCCACCTTTATAGCCACCCATTTACGCAGTGGTGTTTGGTGTAATCAAAGTACCTTTCCGGTATAAGTGATTTACATGATCTCATGGTCATAAGGACTAGGTAACTATGTATCGAAAGCTTATAGCAAATAACTTAATGACGAGATCTTATGCTACGCTTAATTGGGTGTGTCCATTACATCATTCATACAATGATATAACCTTGTTATTAATAACATCCAATGTTCATGATTATGAAACTAATCATCCATTAATCAACAAGCTAGTTTAAGAGGCATACTAGGGACTTCTTTGTTGTTTACATATCACACATGTACTAATGTTTCGGTTAATACAATTATAGCATGATATATAAACATTTATCATAAACACAAAGATATAAATAATAACCACTTTATTATTGCCTCTAGGGCATATCTCCTTCACAAACCTCGCGTGAGATCTGCGGGATCGACGTACGGATTTCCCGCATCATCGAAAGCCTCAGACGTCGCTGGTTCTGCCCGGCTTGGCTCTCCAATTGCATAAATCTGATGATATTTTGGATTTTGAATTTTGTCGAGTTTGGTGACACCATCATAGAGATTGGTGAGTGATACGTCTCAAACGTATCTATAATTTCATATGTTCCATGCTACTTTTATGATGATACTCACATGTTTTATACACACTTTATGTCATTATTATGCATTTTTCGGAACTAACCTATTGACGAGATGCCGAAGTGCTAGTTCCTGTTTTCTGCTGTTTTTGGTTTCAGAAATCCTAGTAAGGAAATATTCTCGGAATTGGACGAAATCAACGCCTAGTATCTTATTTTTCCACGAAGCTTCCGTAACACCGGAGAGAGACCGGAGGGGAGCCAGGGGGCCCCACACGCCAGGGCGGCGCGGCCAAGGGGTGGGGCGCGCCCCCCTATTGTGTGGCCCCACCAGGGCCCCTCCGAGGCTGCCCTTCCGCCTACTTAAGGTCTCCGTCGCGAAAACCCTAAAAGAATAAGCCACGAGACGAGAAAAGTTCCAGAGCCGCCGCCATCGCGAAGCCAAGATTCGGGGGACAGGAGTCTCTGTTCCGGCACGCCGCCGGGACGGGGAAGTGCCCCCGGAAGGCATCTCCATCGACATCACAGCCATCTTCATCAACGCTGCTGTCTCCTATGATGAGGAGGGAGTAGTTCTCCCCCAAGGCTAAGGGCTGTACCGGTAGCTATGTGGTTCATCTCTCTCCCATGTACTTCAATACAATGATCTCATGAGTTGCTTTGCATGATTGAGATCCATATGATGAGCTTTGTAATCTAGATGTCGTTATGCTATTCAAGTGGATTTTACTTATGTGATCTCCGGAGACTCCTTGTCCCACGTGTGTAAAGGTGACGAGTGTGTGCACCGTGTGGGTCTCTTATGCTATATTTCACGAATACTTATTCATCGAGTTATGATTTGAGTTGGATGTCTCTATGAAATTGTGGTGTGTTAGTACCTCCTATGAATGCTCACGAGTGACAGCGTGGGGTGTTTATTAGTACTTGGGAATACATCTTTAAGGTTTGCCTACATGATGAATTAGTGTTCGTTATCTTGCCAGAGAGTAATTCAGTATAGCATAGTGAAGTGCTTATATTTATATTCAATTATGATTGCAATTTTGAGAGTGTCCACTAGTGAAAGTATGATCCCTAGGCCTTGTTTCTAAGCATCGAAACTCCGTTTATTTACTGTTCTGTTGCATGTTTACTCGCTGCCATATTTTATTCAGATTGCTATTACCACTCATATACATCCATACTACTTGTATTTCACTATCTCTTCGCCGAACTAGTGCACCTATACATCTGAAAAGTGTATTAGGTGTGTTGGGGACACAAGAGACTTCTTGCATCGTGATTGCATGGTTGCTTGAGACGGATATCTTTGACCTCTTCCTCCCTGAGTTCGATAAACCTTGGGTGATTCACTTAAGGGAAACTTGCTGCTGTTCTACAAACCTCTGCTCTTGGAGGCCCAACAGTGTCTACATGAATAGAAGCGTGCATAGACATCAAGCTATTTTCTGGCGCCGTTGCCGGGGAACGAAGAAAAGCTACACCACAGAGATTTCTACCTCCCACGTCAACCACGCGCCAGTTGTGGACAACAAGCTATTTTCTGGCGTTGTTGCCGGGGAGGTAAGGTAAAAGGTATTCACATCCTCCGACTACTAAGCTATTTCCTAGCATTGTTGCCGGTGTGTGAGTGCTCGAAGCTATTTCCTTTAGATCCTGCAATTGCATCTTTTTGTTTCTTGTTTTTATTTCACTAGTTAGGCATAATGGAAAATAACAATGAGCTTCTTATTCTATTTCCTGAGTTAAGACATGGATTGTTTGATGCGAAAATTAAAAAACCTATGGAACCTTATTTGCATGCTAGTAGCAATGATATTAGTATGAACGCTCTTAACACCATTGTTGTTAATGCTATGGAAGAATTTAAGCTTGGGGAAGCTGGTTTTGATGAGCATGATATTTTTAGTCCCCCAAGTTTTGAGGAGAAAATTTTCTTTGATGATACTTTGCCTCCCATTTACGATGATTATAATGATAGTGGTATTTTGGTGCCACCTACTATGGAGGATAAAGCTTATTATGACTATACTATGGCTCCTATATTTGATGATGAGAATAATAATGATAGCTACTTTGTTGAATTTGCTCCCACTACAATTAATAAGAATGACTATGCTTATGTGGAGAGTAATGATACTTTTATGCATGTGAATAAGAATGCTTTATGTGATACTTATATTGTTGAGTTTGTTCATGATGCCACTGAAAGTTATTATGAGAGAGGAAAATACGGTTGTAGAAATTTTCATGGTACTAAAACACTTCTCTATATGCTGAAAATTTTGAAGATACTTGTGTTTTATCTTCCTATGCTTGTCACTTTGTTCTACATGAATTTATTTGTATACAAGACTCCTTTTCATAGGAAGTGGGTTCGACTTAAATGTGTTTTGAATTTGCCTTTTGATGCTCTCTTGTGCTTCAACTCTTATTTCTTGCGAGTGCATCATTAAAATTGCTGAGCCCATCTTAATGGCTATAAAGAAAGAAAGCACTTCTTGGAAGATAACCCATGTTTTTATTTTGCTACTGTTTTGTTGAGTCTTGGAAGTTGTTAGTACTGTAGCATCCTCTCCTTATCTTTATTTTATTGCATTGTTGTGCCAAGTAAAGTCTTTGATAGTAAAGATGATACTAGATTTGGATTACTCATGCAGAAACAGATTTCTTCGTCGTCACGAATTTGGGCAGGGTTCTCTGTAGGTAACTCAGAAAAATCTGCCAATTTACGTGCGTGATTCTCAGATATGTACGCAACTTTCATTCAATTTGAGCATTTTCATCTGAGCAAGTTAAGTGCCTCAAAAAAATTCGTCTTTACGGACTGTTCTGTTTTGACAGATTCTGCCTTTTATTGCCTGTTTGCTATGTTGAATGAATTTCTTTGTTCCATTAACTTCCAGTAGCTTTGTGCAATGTCCAGAAGTGTTAAGAATGATTATGTCACCTCTGAATATGTGAATTTTCAATTATGCACTAACCCTCTAATGAGTTTGTTTTGAGTTTGGTGTGGAGGAAGTTTTCAAGGGTCAAGAGAGGAGGATGATACAATATGATCAAGAAGAGTGAAAAGTCTAAGCTTGGGGATGCCCCCGTGGTTCATCCCTGCATATTTTAAGAAGACTCAAGCATCTAAGCTTGGGGATGCCCAAGGCATCCCTTCTTCATCGACAACTTATCAGGTCACCTCTAGTGAAACTATATTTTTATTCCGTCACATCTTATGTGCTTTACTTGGAGCGTCTGTATGTTTTTATTTTTGTTTTGTGTTTGAATAAAATATGATCCATCATGCTTGTGTGGGAGAGAGACACGCTCCGCTCGTTCATATGAACACTGGTGTTCTTAGCTTTACTTTTAATGTTCATGACGAAGGTTGAAAACCGCTTCGTTAATTGCTATTTGGTTGGAAACAGAAAATGCTTCATGTGGTAAATGGTATATGGTCTTGAATAATTTGATACTTGGCAATTGTTGTGCTCATACAGATCATGTTTAAGCTCTTGCATCATGTACTTTGCACCCATTAATGAAGAACTACCATAAAGCTTGTTAAAATTTGGTTTGCATGATTGGTCTCTCTAGAGTCTAGATATTTTCTGGTTAAGGTGTTTGAACAACAAGGAGACAATGTAGAGTCTTATAATGCTTGCAATATGTTCTTATGTAAGTCTTGTTGTACCGTTATATACTTGAGTTTGCTTCAAACAACCTTGCTAGCCTAGCCTTGTATTGAGAGGGAATTCTTCTCGTGCATCCAAATCCTTGAGCCAAAAACTATGACATTTGTGTCCACCATGCCTACCTACTACATGGTATTTCTCTACCATTCCAAAGTACATTACTTGAGTGCTACCTTTAAAATTCTATTCTTTGTCTTTGCAATATATAGCTTATGGAAAAATAGCCTTAAAACTATTGTGGTGAAGAATATGTAGTTATGTATCTTATTTCTTATAAGTTGCTTGTTGAGCGGTAACCATGTTTCTGGGGACGCCATCAACTTTTACACCTTTGTTGAATATCATGTGAGTTGCTATGCATGTTCGTCTTGTTTCGAAGTAAGGGCGATTTTCATGATCAAATGGTTTGAGTATGCATATTGTTAGAGAAGAACATTGAGCCGCTAACTAAAGCCATGAATCATGGTGGAAGTTTCAGTTTGGACAATTAATCCTCAATCTCTTATGAGAATATTATCCGTTGTTGAATGCTTATGCATTAAAGAGGAGTCCATTATCTGTTGTCTATGTTGTCCCGGTATGGATGTCTAAGTTGAGAATAATCAAAAGCGAGAAATCCAATGCGAGCTTTCTCCTTAGACCTTTGTATAGGCGGCATAGAGGTACCCCTTTGTGACACTTGGTTGAAACATATGTTATGCAATGATAATCCATGTTAATCCAAGCTAATTAGGACAAGGTGCGAGCACTATTGGTATACTATGCATGAGGCTTGCAACTTATAGGATATCTTATACATAACACATATGATTTATTACTACCGTTGACAAAATTGTTTCTATGTTTTCAAAATGAAAAGCTCTAGCACAAAAATAGTAATCCATGCTTCCCTCTGCGAAGGGCCATTCTTCTAGTTTATGTTGAGTCAGTTTACCTACTTCTTTCTATCTTAGAAGCAAACACTTGTATCAATTGTGTGCATTGATTCTTACATGTTTACTTATTGCACTTGTTATATTACTTTGTGTTGACAAATATCCATGAGATAAACATGTTGAAGTTGAAAGCAACTGCTGAAACTTATATCTTCCTTTGTGTTGCTTCAAAGCCTTCTACTAAGAATTTATTGCTTTATGAGTTGACTCTTATGCAAGTCTTATTGATGCTTGTCTTGAAAGTACTATTCATGAAAAGTCTTTGCTATATGATTCGAGTTGTTTACTCATTGTCTTTACCATTGCTTCGAATCGTCTGCATTCATCTCATATGCTTTACAATAGTATTGATCAAGATTATGATAGCATGTCACTTCAGAAATTATCCTTGTTATCGTTTACCTACTCGAGGGCGAGTAGGAACTAAGCTTGGGGATGCTTGATACGTCTCAAACGTATCTATAATTTCTTATGTTCCATGCTACTTTTATGATGATACTCACATGTTTTATACACACTTTATGTCATTATTATGCATTTTCCGGAACTAACCTATTGACGAGATGCCGAAGTGCCAGTTCCTGTTTTCTGCTGTTTTTGGTTTCAGAAATCCTAGTAAGGAAATATTCTCGGAATTGGACGAAATCAACGCCCAATATCTTATTTTTCCACGAAGCTTCCAGAACACCGGAGAGAGACCAGAGGGGAGCCAGGGGGCCCCACACGCCAGGGCGGCGCGGCCAAGGGGTGGGGCGCGCCCCCTTATTGTGTGGCCCCACCAGGGCCCCTCCGAGGCTGCCCTTCCGCCTACTTAAGGTCTCCCTCGCGAAAACCCTAAAAGAATAAGCCACGAGACGAGAAAAGTTCCAGAGCCACCGCCATCGCGAAGCCAAGATTCGGGGGACAGGAGTCTCTGTTCCGGCACGCCGCCGGGACGGGGAAGTGCCCCCGGAAGGCATCTCCATCGACATCACCACCATCTTCATCAACGCTGCTGTCTCCTATGATGAGGAGGGAGTAGTTCTCCCCCGAGGCTAAGGGCTGTACCGGTAGCTATGTGGTTCATCTCTCTCCCATGTACTTCAATAAAATGATCTCATGAGTTGCTTTGCATGATTGAGATCCATATGATGAGCTTTGTAATCTAGATGTCGTTATGCTATTCAAGTGGATTTTACTTATGTGATCTCCAGAGACTCCTTGTCCCACGTGTGTAAAGGTGACAGTGTGTGCACCGTGTGGGTCTCTTAGGCTATATTTCACAGAATACTTATTCACTGAGTTATGATTTGAGTTGGATGTCTCTATGTAATTGTGGTGTGTTAGTACCTCCTATGAATGCTCATAGTGACGACATGGGGTGTTTATTAGTACTTGGGAATACATCTTTAAGGTTTGCCTACATGATGAATTAGTGTTCGTTATCTTGCCGTAGAGTAATTTAGAATAGCATAGTGAAGTGCTTATATTTATATTAAATTATGATTGCAATGTTGAGAGTGTCCACTAGTGAAAGTATGATCCCTAGGCCTTGTTTCTAAGCATCGAAACTCCGTTTATTTACTGTTCTGTTGCATGTTTACTCGCTGCCATATTTTATTCAGATTGCTATTACCACTATATACATCCATACTACTTGTATTTCACTATCTCTTCGCCGAACTAGTGCACCTATACATTTGACAAGTGTATTAGGTGTGTTGGGGACACAAGAGACTTCTTGTATCGTGATTGCAGGGTTGCTTGGGAGGGATATCTTTGACCTCTTCCTCCCTGAGTTCGATAAACCTTGGGTGATTCACTTAAGGGAAACTTGCTGCTATTCTACAAACCTCTGCTCTTGGAGGCCCAACACTGTCTACAGGAATAGAAGCGTGCGTAGACATCAAGCTATTTTCTGGCGCCGTTGCCGGGGAACGAAGAAAAGCTACACCACAGAGATTTCTACCTCCAACGTCAACCACGCGCCAGTTGTGGACAACAGTGAGGACCTTTCCAACAGTGATGGATTTGTCGATGAAGTTGAAGCTGTCGGTGTCGCTCGAGTCATCGCTTATATAGGAGTCCGCATATGACTCGAAGGACATGTCGCTGAAGATCTTGACGAGTTTTTCGCTCGTCCTGGTGCTGATGAAGCGTGGCGATGAAATCTCCTGGTCGCCTGACTCGATTGATGATGCTGAACTTGAAAAATCGGGATCGACCGCTGATAATCCCGACGAGATCGGAATTTCGAGACGATACGCTCCTTCTTTCCCGACGCAGAAGTGGAACTTTCCAAACGTCATCTCCATGGGCTCCTCCAGATACGCATATGCATCCAAACGGGAGGGTGGGTGAGGAACAAAATCAACGAGATCAGTTTCGACCTGTTTACCTCTGTCCATGGTGTTGCTTGCTACCGACGAAGTCGACAATCTTGAACGTGCCATCGAGATCAGCTCCTTGTCGCCTCTAGATCCCACAGACGGCGCCAATTGACAAGGGATTAACTTGTCAATGCCTACAAGTTGTAGACTAGGGTTTCGTTGGATGTAGAGGACAAGTAGATCTCGAAGATTTCAGCCGAAAAGTACTCGACGATATAAAAACTAGGGTTTGTGGGACAATGATTCGATCCTCTCTTTGTCCCTTGACTCCCCCTTATATAAGAGGCGGAGCCGAGGGATTCGTGATACACAAGTTTACAGAGTCCGGGAGGGTTTCTAACCCGTCCCGCAAGATTACAAATAATGTTTCCTATTACAACTCTAGCTTTCCTTAATAGTATCTTGGGCTTCCGAATCTTCTTATCCTTCGGGTCGTGGGCCTTCAGTAAACCCCGGGTACCATCTTCGGCAGGCCCATTGGGGATGCCTATGTCAGCTGTCGCCACCGCTTTGTACCTGGCGGCGATGGCATCCTGCAGCTCGCGGTTCTTCTAGTCGACCCCGCGTGCTCCGGTCCCTTCCGCGCACCTGAATCCAGGTCGGAGCATAGGTACACTCAACTCATGGCGAGCGCATGGCTGCGAGCTTCCGCCTTCGCTGCCAGAGCCTGACGGCAATCAGCGTCCCCAGGTAGGCTCTCGAACGACGCGAGCAGAGGTCGCTGCTCGCCGCCATACTGGATGTGGTCGTCCTCGTCGTTGTCGGTGATGTCGTGGATGACGGCGTCCGCGGGTGAGGCCGCCGACAATGGAGGAGTAGCCACAAGGGCGACATTAGCCACCGCCATCTCCGCCCGCGCCTCGGCGAGCTCCACCATGGCCACGGCGAGCTCCGCCTGGAGTTCCTCCATGGCCGTCGCCCGCCGCTCACGCTCCCCAGACGCTCTAGCGTCGTGGTGAACGCGCGCCCTGCCGCCTCTGCCTCCGCCACCTCCGACACATCTGAACAACGCGAGTCGAGGTGCGGTTGTGCTCAGCCATGGATGTATGCTAGGGTTTAGGTTGAGGTGTGCCCGTAACGCCCGCAGTCGTCCACATATATAGCCACGACGGGGCAGGAAACGATGTTCGTGCGCAGTCGTTTCCAGCCGGCGAAACACGCCAATCTATTGGCCACGAGCGAGAACTACCGTTGTCGCGCGGGAGCAGGTAATCACCAGCGGCAAGCCTCGACGAAATATTAAACCGCCATTACCAACCTTGACAGTGTCAGTGCTAAACAAGGGCGTTCGCACGGTATACCCGACGCAAACGGTCATCCAAACCGTACAACATCCGTAGACCAACGTAAACGGACCCACCTTTAATTTGGGCGTCCGAAATTAGTGGACCCGTTGGAGATAGCCCTAACTGAGCTTTTTTTAACTGAGCTGAGAATAAGGTCGTCCTGTTGGTTCTGTCTCCCATCTCGCTCCCTTCCTTCGAACAGAAGCCGGTCCGAGGACTGAAACTTGGCGGCGCCGGCGGTAGTCTTCACGCAGCTCCGGCCGCTGGCGAAAAAGGGCGAGCTCCCCGTCGCGACGCTAGGTACTCCCATCTCCGTGTCCCTCTCTGCTAATTCCGTGACCCTAGCCTCCGGGACGAACTCGGTAGTCGGTAGTCGGCGCCGCTAACCCCGCCCGCTAGTCCTCACCCTTCGGAGCAGCAGCCCTAGGCGACGCCCCCACCGCCGGCGGCACCGCGACTCCGTGAAGCGCCGGGCTCCTGTGCAGTTGTTCGCTGTCCATCCCTCTCGCCATCTCTCCCTCTAGGGTTTTGTTTCTGTCAATTTATTTCAGTTTCTGCAACCCTAGGTTTGTCTTGGATGGGGATTCATCGAGTTGGAAGGCATATGTGCTGCGGTTTCCTCCTGCAACTCTTGATCTAGGCATTTTTGTTACGAGACCGTTCATCAATTTTGGGGGTGGTTTTTGTAATCACGTTTGGCCTGCACCATCTGTTATGTTCAGAACTTTGTCGCCTGAATTTTGTGCTCTCGGAATGTTTCTTTTGGTATGCCGTTTCCTTGCAGCATTTCCTTTTTTAAATTGATTTATTCAAGTTATCGTAGTAACATGATGGTATTTTTTCTAAGTATGAACACAAGGCCCGAGGGTTTTGTTCTGCACATTCTTGTTCTACTGGAGTGAGCCTGCCCTTCTTCCTGGAAGGGAAATATATGAAGTTTTCCTTAGAGTGCACTAAATGGATTTCTGATGAATCGACATTTAGATATTGTGTGATAGCTGATATCAAGACTCGTGTGCTTATGGTTTATGGTTGGCCTAAAAGAAAAGTGGAAGACTGAGAAGACCCCACATTTTATTCTCTTTACTCTATCCAACCTAATTCAACCCAAGGACATAAGCCAATAGAGCGCAAGCCATTGCTGAGCTGCAAGTTTCATCTAGCAGTTGCTCCTTCTCTAACGGTGTTCCTATTAATATCTTATTTCACCCTAGTTAGCATGTGGACTCCAGGCCAGCCAAAGATTTGTAGCAGATCGAAGTATCTGTTGTATGCTGTGCTACTGTTATTGATAACTCTGTGCTAATATTTTTGGTGTTGCTTAATTTATTTTCTTTATCTTTCTACTAGGCATGTGGTAAGGGGAAGTTGAGCTGCAAGTGGCCATTATCAGAATGGATGGAAGTAGTGAGAATATCCAGTTCTCATGGGGAAACAAGAGAGCAAAAGGTGGTGCCAAGATGGATACACAGTTCTATGGTTCCTTCACATTTGACAATGTGAAGTACTCATTGTTTGACTCTGTGTATCTTTTTAAAAATGGTGATCCTGAGCCGTACATTGGAAAGATATTAAAGATATGGCAGCAAAATCAAGCTAAGAAAGTAAAAATTCTTTGGTTTTTCTCCCCGGATGAGATCAGAAGTTACTTAAGCGGTCCTGTGGCGGAGAAGGAGATATTTCTTGCTTCTGGTGATGGCACTGGCCTTGCTGATATCAATCCACTGGTAGTTTTTTCCTTCTTTATTCATAGATTTGTGTTTCCTTATGTTTGGATAGACCCACAAATCATAAATGTAATTTTAAGTTAAAGAGTTCCAATCTTCATAAATAAAAGGTTGGTTAACACTTTATGGAGTATATTTGGCAATAGATGTGAACTCTAGGCACAAGGAAAGCCTGAGTGAGCTGCATCAGGCCTGGCTTTGTTCATTTGCAAAATCTAAGCTGAACCAGCTTGGTCAGGAAAGCAGTTCAACAAGCATGTGAACATCTCTATTAGGGTTCAACAGTTACACTTTCAAGCTACTTTGGCACATCACTGCTAATTCAGTTCATTTTTAACCCTTCTTGCAACTAAAATGTTCTAATTTAGCCATTTGTTCATCACTCAATTAGGAAGCTATTGCTGGAAAATGCACTGTTGTTTGCCTTTCAAAGGATGAGAGGAATCGCCAGCCGACTCCAAGGGAACAAGAAGTTGCTGATTATATCTTCTATAGGTTCTTCGATGTTGGAAACTGCACACTTTCTGATAAAGTACCTGAAAAAATTGGAGGGCTGGAAGGTCAGTCTAGGATCCAGATTTCGTTCATGCATTGGATCACATATAGACATATTTTGTTTGCCCAATACATTGTATCCACGTACATCTCAAATTATTCTCCTTCTGATGCAGTCAGCAGTCTGCTTAATCCTAAAGACGAGCAAGTTACATGCTATCCGGATCAGGATACGCAAGGCGTGGATCAGAAGTTGGGTGCAGGTCTGGTTGCACCCCTTCCACAGTCAGCGGTTGAGATGGAGGATAAAAATCCAGTTGCTGCAGTGACCCCTCCCCAGTCAGGGGCTATTCCTCTCCCTCCAGCAGTCAAAGAGGAGGATAAAGCAAAGGTTGCTGCCGTTCCTCTCCCCCCAGCAGTTAAGGAGGGTGTTCCCAAACCAACACAAGATATTCCTAAACGCACACAGAAAGATCTTTCTGAGAAGATGCCTTCCAAGAAGTTGAAATTATCCCAAGATCTTACAGGACCTAGTGTGGCCCCAGTTCCTGACGTGAAAGTTCACCCTGGTCAGGCTGTTGTAAGTTTCCTGAACTAATAAAGAACTGTTTTGACATATTTCTATGTGAGCATATTATAAACATGTAAAACACATGTGCGACCTCTTGTATTCTTTGTTCCGTTGCACTCATTGAAACTGAAATCAAGTTGATCGCTATCTAACTGCATCATATCACAATTTAACACACAAAACGGTAAGGAATATTTTGGTTCCTTGGTGAAATACGAAATTTCTTATAGGGCTTCTCTTGTTTGCAGCATTTTAGTTGACAGATTTTACCAGTGCATATGTCGAAGACACATTGCTGGCCTATAAGCTTCATACATGTCATAAGCTGTCTTAAACATCTTAAATGCATGCATTTGGATGCAATATTGCTTTATCTAGGTAGAAGTATGTCTGAATTTATCATTGTACTGAAAATTACCGATTCATTGCCATAACACAGTCTCTTGAAACTGCTGCCATGCACTACAACGGGTATTTGGGAGCAATGTCTGTAGCACATACTCCTTTCCAGATTTGGTATCCAAAGTCTTATCTCTCTTTCAGCTTTATTTCTTACATCAGTGGGTTGAGTCTTGGGAAATAATGGCATATTTGTACACAACAAGCAGACGTGCTTCATAGTTTTCAATTAGTTTGCTTTAAGGTTTTATTCTGTATTTGGCCAAACATTATCTACATTTGCTGTTGAGATTTGGCCAATGCTATTCACGAGTGGGTTAAAAGGGATAAACCATATACAAGTTCTTGTTTACAATTTCCCCATGTTTTCTTCCGTGTGCTGATACACTTCTATGCTATTTAACAGGACCGAAGCAAATGGTTCAAAGCTCTTGTGAGTTATCTCTCTTTGCTTTAGAGTCGCTTGTATATATGCTATGCCTGATGTCGCATTTGTTTTATCTGCACTTGATAAGTTGTTTAGTCAAAAGTAGAATATGCTTTCAGCTCTATGTTACTGTATATTAAATGAAATTATGCTTTGGCTTTCAGTTATATGTTAGTCTGTTAAATGAAATTTGCAGCCATGGGATGATGAACTACAAGTGTCTGATGAGGAGGGGAGACTAGTGTATATCCAGAATCTGGACATACAGTTTGCAGCTTCTGACATAGTGGTACCATGTTCTCTTCATCTATTTGGTTGTCAGGAAGCCCAAGCTGCATTTTGTTCTCTATTGTATTTCGTGGCCTAGAACTAGAAGTATCATCTTGTTGAATTGCTTAAGCTGTATGTTCTGTTGCACAACTGTCACTGTGTACACTTTAATTTCTGCTTGCTTAACTTCTACATTCTCCCAAAGTGTATCTTCATATTTGCTACTCCCTACGATCCATAATAATTGTCACTGATTTAGTACAACTTTGTACTGAAGCAGCGACACTTATTTTTGATCGGATGGAGTACTTTATTTTTCTGCTATAGAAAGTAAAAAATGCTGTATATATTATATTCATTGGCAAGTTGGTGCGGGCCTGGGGGGACATGTGGAGAATGTAGGGACTTGAAAAAGTTGATGAATTCTTTGTTCATATCCATTTTCTTTTGCTCAAGAATCTTTGTCAACCCTGTTTAGTACCCATTCTACTCCTTTTAAGTATCACACTATCAATCTAATGAATATTTCTCATGATAATCATATGCTTGCAGGAACTTATTCGTGAGGCGCTTCAACTACCTTGTAGAGCTCGCCCTATAAACCACCCGACCTATGATGATCCCAACAATGGTGAGTGAGTTTTGTTTGCAAGTTCACTCTTCTACACAAAGTCTACATGTTTGAGGTAACCTTCTTTTTAAATAGAGCTTAAACAATTTTCCTTCTTATTTTTAGGAAAAGCTTATGCTGTATTTAAATCTAAAAAAGCTGCCGATGTTGCTATTTCGAAGATCAATTCAGGCCTGGTAGTGGGTGGAAGGTAACTGACTTTGTTGCGTTGATACTTGTTGGAATGATGAAATCTACTGTACTTTGTTTAAGTGAGGTCATGTACTCCCTCCGGTTCATATTAATTGACTCTAATATGGATGTATCTAGACACATTTTAGTTCTAGATACATTCATATTAAAGTCAATTAATATGAATCGGAGGGAGTAATGAATTTCATATCAAGTGTTGCTACTGTTTGTTATTTTCACATGATGGCTCCTTCAAACCAACTGCAAAAGAGGGATCAAAACTAACATTGCCTTATATTACCAATTGCTACTACCATGAGCACCAATTTATGTGTTTTAGTTCTTTGTTTAGTTGGAAATCAAACAGGGACTGTGCACGTGCAACATTGCAATTGATGGTTAGACAGTTTGTTGATACAGTTTGTATGTGACTGCCACTTGCACTACCCAGTATAATTGTATAGCTCAGTATGAAATATTCCCTCTGTTCCAAAATAAGTAGCTTAACTTTTTCTAGATACAAATGTATCTACACATTGAAATGCGTCTAGATACGGCGTATCTAGACAAAGCTAAGTCACTTATTTTGGAAGGGAGATAATACGTAACTTTGTTTAATTTGGTTTTCTGTTGTTAACCCATTGATTCTTACAATTTGTATTACTTGCAGACCACTTTACTGCAGCAAAGGGTTACTTAAGATTAAAAAACCTTCAGGAGCTCTAGTTGGGCACTTAACCATCAGTAATCAAAAAATGAGTCAAAGACAACGAGAAGACCAGGTGCTGATGGTGTTGTAAAATTAATCCTGTCACAGTTATTTCTTTTCTGAATATGATATTTATGCTACTATTGTTCTTTCTGCAGAAGAAGGCAGTATCGACCTCACATTGCTCTCAACCCAACACAATAGAATATGACCTGGCATTGGACTGGATGCTTGTCCGAGAAAAGCAAGCAAGAAAGTTCAGTATACTTCATAAGGTAATTGCAGTTCCTCCATGCTTTCAATATTTGTACGGGGGTTTATAAATTGAGACCTTAAGTTTGCGTGTTGATATTTTCTGTAGAAGCACGCAGATGAGAGGAAGTCGTTTGCAGCAAAGATTGGGAAGTAGCGTTATTGGAATTGCTTAACCAACGGGAACCAGCCTGTTTTTCTGCGTGTCAGTTGTCGGATGGGGTTCTCAACTGATTATCGTCCCTTGGATCTTGGTGTGTTGTTGTCACCTGAAGCAACCACCTACCTGCAAGTTTTGTCGCAATTGCAACATTATGGGTCAATGGTTTATTTTTTGGCTTCAATTCTGTTGAATTCCGAGCGGAAGTCTAACTGCACCTTAGGATGTTCTTTGTTACGGAGGAAAGGTATAGAGGGGGAAACTTCTCAGGACGTAGCTTCAGGAATCAGAGTAGCGGGAAATGTCTCAGGACATTGTTTCAGGAATCAGAGTAGTATTGTAGAAGTAGCCCTTGCAGCAAGCATGAGGCTGTTTTAGGCTAACTGTAGGCCACCGTGCACATCTGTAGTCTGTGGCTACGTACTTTCAGGTAGCAAATGATGAACTATGTATGTTCCAGAAGTTCATGGCTTGGCTACCTGTTCTCATTCATGGCACTGCATGCTTGTATGGCTCTAGTCCGGTGTTCACTTATGATTCTGCAAATATGCCGCGGCCCCATACCCAAAGGCCACAGTGGCACCATGGTGTTGTATTTGACGGCGATTAATCTGTGTTTGTCTCTACCGGTGATTTTACCAAATCATTGGCTTGCCTGTCTATCAACCAGTACCTTCGAGGGAGTCCTGCAAAAACAAAAAACAAAAAGTATGGTTTGTTACGTACATCCATCATTTTGGACATGAGTGAGTTAATCTGTAGCTGTTGGCATGCTAGTTCTCCTGTAAAGCTTGGATCTGAGCGAGGAGATTGTCTCGAAGCCAAACCGTTTTTGTCCCAGGATTAGTTCAAGTATAAAACACTAGCTTTCAGGTCGAGCTAGTGGTGACAAGATTTACTCGGAAGTGTCATATTAGCTAGCATGCAATGTGTGCGGTGTAACGCTACCCAGAGTGTATGAATGCCTTGTTACATGTGAATGAACAGATAGGCTCGTAACACGGTGCTGAAAAAAAACATTGGCCACCCTTTGTTTTTTCTTTCTAAAATGTTTAACACTACAGTTATATGCTTTTTCTACTGTTACATTGGATGCAATTTTTTTTGGCTCCTGGGTGCGTCAGAACCCGATTTAACCTATAAAATCGATTTTTTAAAAGTGATTAAGAATACAGCATATATCATGTGTGTAGATTATGTATGTAGGTATGTGCATGTCTCAACCAAAAATATGAAAGTATGTAACCTACATAAAAATGATAAACTATACTGTTCGCAGTATAACAAAGTTTCATTATCTTTTTTTTGTGGGTCACATACAGGCGTACTTTTTAAAAAAATTGCACGGGCAGGTATCAGGATGAGATGTACGTGCAGGAACTATTTCAACTTCTTTTAAAAGATCTAAATAATGTTTTTCGTTTTTTTTTTATAAATCGGGTGGGCTGGTACCTAGGTTCTACACCATATATTTGGGGAAACGATTCACTATTAAAGCACACACATGAGGAAGTAAAAGTTGTTTATCTAATAAAGTTCCATAGCTTGGCCAATGCATGTGCATCTTTAACAGTAATTCTCATACACAGATGAATCATAGTTAGCTCCCTAAAAAATGCATTATAGTTAGCGGTAATTAGAAGTGTGATGAACATATAACATATTGACCGCCATACTATGGCGAAAAGAGATACCATGAGCATGAGGGGGTCCAAGGAAAACTATTCTTATGTCTCTTCTTTCTCTCTATTAGTTAACTCATAACATGTATTCCTTCCGTCCTATAATATAAAATGTTATTACAACCAATATATGACTATGTTGGTTGTAATAACATCTTAATGCTACTTTGATCTATAGGATTTTCAAATGATTTGTGTAGCATTTTGTTGGTGCAGAGGTTGAGTGTAATTGATAGCTTCACGATATTAATATATTTCCTTTATCGATTTATTTTTGATATCCTATGAGAATTTTCTTGCAGAAGCCGTTTGAATAATAGGATCATATTTCATACTCCATATAAATAGCATTAGGTTAGACCTTATAAAAAAAAATCTTCTGCTGCAATCAAAGAGAATTTCCTCTTTTCATAGGATTTAAGTAGACATGGTAACCCAATCATATTCATTTCATTCTACACTTTCTTATCCTTAGAATCAAAGGAACCCTTATATTATGGGACGGCGGAAGTACATCCTAAGATAATGCTTGTGGGGTATAATTGCAGATGCCGCTATATACCGAAGCATAAGTTAAATTTAAAAAGATGGTTTAGTTAGTGTCGCTTCATAAAAAAAATGGGAGATGCATGGAGAGAACCATCGGTACTAATAACAAAAAAGACTCTTGTAAAATTTGTGTGCATCATTCAGAGGACACGCTCTCCATTTCGAAAGAAGAGGCTCTTCTAAAAGTATTCTGTCTCTAGCCATGCATCCATACTTGATCCATTGTACATAGCCCCGGAATAAGATACACACACATATCAGAGCTAATCAAGAGACTCGATATCAAGTCGCAAAAGAATCAGGCTTGATAGAGAACACAAACGCAATGAAACAACAAGAGCATACTTTTCTAATGGACATTGGTCCACTGAAAAAATGAAATTAATATGATTTCAGTTGAAAAAGTTGTAGTGAAGCTAAAAACAGTTTAGTTGGTACAACTTTGACATTAGTAAAGACCCCATTTGTACAGTGGTTAAAGTACCAAGAAATGATTCAAGTCCTTCTGATCCCTTGCGCCTCTCAAACATGTATATGGTGCATAAAAGGACGTGAGCACATGTGAAGAAAATGCTGCTTCTGTCGTCGTCCTTGTCGTCCACCATTCTTGGCACCTTTTCTCTTCCCCACAACCTCAGCCCCTTTGGTACCGGGGAGCGACCAGTCTGTCTCTCTTTGTGCAATTTTTCCAGGATGTAGTCGTCCCGACACTCGGATGTGGCATTTTGGCTCATAGGAGCAAATGCTATCATTATACAAAATAATTAAAAATTAATTTTAAAAATATCACAAAAAAATTACATAATTTTTTTTGGTGTACATCATGACATTCTATGTTCGTGCATAAGTTTTCGTGGAAAAACAACATTTTGTGTGGTGTGTACAAAAAATACAAAAAAATGTATTGTACGTAGTCGTGTTACAACATCAAAATTTGTCTTTTTACAGGAGTCACATAACTTTTTTTTTCCTTTTTTTGAAAATTTGTGTACCAACATAAAATATGTAGATATACATGTAAAAATTTAGTTTAGAATTGATTCACACAATGGAAGCAAATGCTCCTATCAGCCAAAGTGCATTCCCCTCCCCCTCCCCCCCCCCCCGACACTCTGGCTTACATAATCCTACCTCACCTCTGCCATACAGAAAAAGGAAACATGTCATGCAAGCATAAAGTTTTATTACTCCCTCTGATCTATCATAAGTGTTGTAGTTTAGTTTAGATAAACTATTGAACTGAAACCACGATACTTATTATGGATCAGAGAGAATAATATTTATTGAAGGTAATAAGAGTTGCTAAGCTGACACATGATCTGATGATCAATCAACCACTTACTTGTAAATGTACACGGGCTCCACAGCCATCTGGTGGAGCAGATCGTATGGAGCAGATCCAATGGTGCGGAAGCAGTTATGTAGTACGGGAGCTTGGAACTAGAACGGACTCCGGTGGTAGCACCGGAGCCTCGGTAGTGCCACCTCCATGCATTTTTGAGACAAGGAATTCAATTTTTTTGAGAATTTTAGTTGGACTATAGGGCCACCTTTCATTGATCCAAATTTGGTGGACACGAGTGAAAAATGCTATTTTAAATTTTCAGTGTAAACTGAAATAATTTACGCATGTACATATTACCTTGATACTTACTCGTGTAATTTTTAAGGCTAAATACGGCCATATATGACCTACACAAAAAAGAGAAAATAGAAATTTCTGTTTACTTGGACATCTATCATTTTTGTGTAGGTCACATACAATCGTAGTTTTTCTTGAAAACTTACAAGAGTAAGTATCAAGCTAATATGTACATACAATTTTTTTTTGAAATATTTTTTTTGAGGTTTCTGGGAAATCAGGTCACCTAGACCCATGTTCCATGGTCTATTTTCATACCTACCCTGGCCTATTTGGAGTACTAACATTGACATTGGGAACCTGGTATTTGATTCCTCTTGGTCCCATATTGTAAGGGTATATTGCTCCCATGTGTGGTTTTGGTAATTAATGATAACCTCTCTATGGATTAATGTTTTTATTGAGTTTATACAAAGGAATATTCCATAGGTAATACTTGTATTCCATGTGTTGGATTCAAGTATGGATGCCATGAAGATAAAGGTATACCTTGTGTATTGGCATCAAGATCATCGATTGGAAGATATATATGTGATATGATCAAGAAGAAGGAATGAAGATGGAGTTCTTATGTGGAACTCAATATTAGTCATGCTCTAGCTTATGTGATAAGCAATGAATGATCAAGATCTTGAGTGCTTGATTTCAAGTGAAGAATTCAAGTTATGGCTCTAAGTCGGTGTCATGATAGTCTCATAAGTTGAGCTATGGTTGACTAAGATTTAGAGCATGCAAACAAATGAATAATTCTATATACACCTCAAGATAGTATGATAGAGCATGAGAAGATACAAGGTTGACCAATACAAAGAGTGAAGAATAGATTCAAGTTTGGTCAACATATGAAGCATGAAGAATGTGCCATATGAAGTCATGTGGTATGGTAAGCCTTGTCAATTATGCTTCATGAACTAAACCATCATATATGTGTCCTTGTGTTGTCTATATGGGTTAGATATCTTTCCATGGGATGCATCAAAAGCGAGATCTCATATATTTCATGAGAGGATGACATCAAGTGGTGATCGTCATCAAGGTTGAGTTGGGCAAGTTCAAGTTGAGCATCTCAAGAGAATCACATGCTTGAAGCTTTCCGTCCATTTAGTGATAATGGACATGTGAAGATGTGCATCAATAGAGCTTTCCCATCATGGTGTATGAGGGAGCATGATACGTCTCCGACGTATCGATAATTTCTTATGTCCATGCCACATTATTGATGATATCTACATGTTTTATACATACTTTATGTCATATTTATGCGTTTTCCGGAACTAACCTATTGATGAGATGCCGAAGAGCCGATTCTTGTTTTATCGCTGTTTTTGGTTTCAGAAATCCTAGTAAGGAAATATTCTCGGAATCGGACGAAATCAACGCCCAACATCTTAGGATCACGCGAAGCTTCCAGGACACCCGAGAGAGGCCAGAGGGGGGCCACAGGCCCACCAGATGACACCCTAGCGCGGCCAAGGGGGGGCCGCGCCCCCCTATTGTGTCGTCGCCTCGTTGACCCTCCGACTCCGCCTCTCCGCCTATTTAGTCGTCCCTGACCTAAATCCTCGACCCCGTTCGACGAAACCAGAGAAAACCTTCCAGAGCCGCCGCCATCGCGAAGCCAAGATCTCGGGGACAGGAGTCTCTGTTCCGGCACGCCGCCGGGACGGGGAAGTGCCCCCGGAAGGCTCCTCCATCGACACCACCGCCATCTCCATCAACGCTGCTTGTCTCCCATGAGGAGGAGTAGTTCTCCATCGAGGCTCGGGGCTGTACCGGTAGCTATGTGGTTAATCTCTATCCTATGTACTTCAATACAATAATCTCATGAGCTGCCTTACATGATTGAGATTCATATGATGATGCTTGTAATCTAGATGTCATTGTGCTAGTCAAGTGGATTTTACTTATGTGATCTCCGGAGACTCCTTGTCCCACGTGTGTAAAGGTGACGAGTGTGTGCACCGTGTGGGTCTCTTAGGCTATATTTCACATAATACTTATTCACGGTTATGAATGGCATAGTGAAGTGCTTATTTATATCTCTTTATGATTGCAATGTGTTTTGTATCACAATATATCTGCGTGCTACTCTAGTGATGTTATTAAAGTAGTTTATTCCTCCTGCACGGTGTAATGGTGACAGTGTGTGCATCGTGTAGTACTTGGCGTAGTCTATGATTGTGATCTCTTGTAGATTATGAAGTTAACTATTGCTATGATGGTATTGATGTGATCTATGCCTCCTTTCGTAGCGTGAAGGTGACAGTGTGCATGCTATGTTAGTACTTGATTTGGTTATGTTGATCTGTCATGCACTCTAAGGTTATTTAAATATGAACATCGAATATTGTGGAGCTTGTTAACTCCGGCATTGAGGGTTCGTGTAATCCTACACAGTTAGTGGTGTTCATCATCCAACAAGAGAGTGTAGAGTCTAGCATCTATCTATTTATTCTGTTATGTGATCAATGTTGAGAGTGTCCACTAGTGAAAGTATGATCCCTAGGCCTTGTTCCTAAATACTGCTACCGCAGCTTGTTTACTTGTTTTTCTGCATCCGTACTTCCTGCAATATTACCACCATCAACCACACGCCAGCAAGCACTTTTCAGGCGCCGTTACTACTTGCTCATACTTATTCATACCACCTGTATTTCACTATCTCTTCGCCGAACTAGTGCACCTATTAGGTGTGTTGGGGACACAAGAGACTTCTTGCTTTGTGGTTGCGGGGTTGCATGAGAGGGATATCTTTGACCTCTTCCTCCCCGAGATCGATAAACCTTGGGTGATCCATTTAAGGGAAACTTGCTCGCTGTTCTACAAACCTCCGCTCTTGGAGGCCCAACACTCGTCTACAAGAATAGAAGCACCCGTAGACATCAAGCACTTTTCTGGCGCCGTTGCCGGGGAGATCAAGACACGCTGCAAGGGGAGTCTCCACAATCCAATCTCTTTACTTTGTTTTTGTCTTGCTTTATTTTATTTACTTTCTTGTTTGCTGCATTATATCAAAACACAAAAAAATTAGTTGCTAGCTTTACTTTATTTACTGTCTTGCACTCTATATCAAAAACACAAAAAAAATAGTTACTTGCATTTTACTTTTGTTACCATGTCTAGTTCTGCACCTGTTACTTCTTCACCCGAGGAATTAGTCTTCACTTTTAAACAAGGGGATGAGGAGAGTTTTAAAGATGCTTGGTCCAGAATTTTTACTTCTTATCGTAAAGCTGAACCTCAAATGACTCTAAGTTTGCTCCTTAGTAATTTTTATTTTGGTCTTATGATTCGCTATAGATATGCCTTGGATGCTGTAGTGGGAGGAGATTTCCTTCATTGCAATGGGGATCAAGCTTTTAATGCTATAAAGAAGTTGGTTGCATCACATGATTCAGCTAATAACTTTGATTCATCCCTTATTAGCATTTATAATAGAATAAACACTCTTGAGACAAGTGCATCTTGCTTGAATGAAAATTATAAATATGTTCGTAACCGTCTTGATCAAGTTTTAGTGAACTCTGAACCTTCATTATGGGATCCTACTATTAAAATTGTTATCGGTGACCAAACTCTTCACACCAATTGTGATATTTGATGTCTACGTTCCCCCTCCTTTCCTGTAGACAGTGTTGGGCCTCCAAGAGCAGAGGTTTGTAGAACAGCAGCAAGTTTCCCTTAAGTGGATACCCAAGGTTTATCGAACTCAGGGAGGAAGAGGTCAAAGATATCCCTCTCATGCAACCACTGCAACCACAAAGCAAGAAGTCTCTTGTGTCCCCAACACACCTAATAGGTGCACTAGTTCGGCGAAGAGATAGTGAAATACAGGTGGTATAAATAAGTATGAGCAGTAGCAACGGTGCCGAGAAAAGTGCTTGGCGTGTAGTTGATGGTGGTGGTATTGCAGCGAGTAGTAACGTGATAGAAACAATAAACAAGCGGTAGTAACTCAGCGAGTAGTAACGCAGCGAGTAGTAAACAAGCAGTAGTAACTCAGCAGTATTTAGGAACAAGGCCTAGGGATTACACTTTCACTAGTGGACACTCTCAACATTGATCACATAACAGAATAGATAAATGCATACTCTACACTTTTGTTGGATGATGAACACATTGCGTAGGATTACACGAACCCTCAATGCCGGAGTTAACAAGCTCCACAATAATGCTCATGTTTAAGTAACCTTTAGTGTAAGATAGATCAACGAGACTAAACCAAGTACTAGCATAGCATGCACACTCGTCACCTTCATGCATATGTAGGAGGAATAGATCACATCAATATATCATAGCAATAGTTAACTCCATAATCTACAAGAGATCATGATCATAGCATAAACCAAGTACTAACACGGTGCACGCACCGTCACCTTTGCACACATGCGGGAGGAATAAACTACTTTAATAACAAATCACTAGAGTAGCACATGGATAAATTGTGATACAACATGCTGCACTCATAAAGAGATATAAATAAGCACCTCACTATACCATTCAACGAGTGAATAAGTATTACGTGAAATCTAGCCTAAGAGACCCACACGGTGCACACACTTGTCACCTTTACACACGTGGGACGAGGAGTCTCCGGAGATCACATAAGTAAAACTCACTTGACTAGCATAATGACATCTAGATTACAAGCATCATCATATGAATCTTAATCATGTAGGGCAGCTCATGAGATTATTGTATTGACACACATAGGAGAGAGATGAACCACATAGCTACCGGTACAGCCCCGAGCCTCGATGGAGAACTACTCCCTCCTCATGGGAGCAGCAGCGGTGATGAAGATGGCGGTGGAGATGGCAGCGGTGTCGATGGAGAAGCCTTCCGGGGCACTTCCCGCTCCGGCAGCGTGCCGGAACAGAGATCCTGTCCCCCAGATCTTGGCTTCGCGATGGCGGCGGCTCTGGCAGGTTTCTGTGTGTTTCGTTAATTGGTATCGGGTTTTCTGATCCAGGGGCTTCTTATAGGCGAAGAGGCGGCGCTAGGGGGTCGAAGGGCTGGCCAAACCCTAGGGGGGCGCGGGCCCCCCTAGGCCGCGCCAGGGTATGGTGTGGTGGGCCTGTGCCCCCCTCCGGTCCCTCTCGTGTGTTCGGATGCTTCCGGGGATTCTAAGATCTTTGGCGTTGATTTCGTCCGATTCCGAGAATATTTCGTTACTAGGATTTACGAAACCAAAAACAGCGTAAAACGAGAGCCGGCACTTCGGCATCTTGTTAATAGGTTAGTTCCAGAAAATGCACGAATATGACATAAAGTGTGCATAAAACATGTAGATAACATCAATAATGTGGCATGGAACACAAGAAATTATCGATACGTTGGAGACGTATCAATATTGTGTCTGAATTTTGCCTAATGCCTAAGAGTATTCATGAATCTTTGAAACTTTGGGGATTCGTTGAAGGGGGAGAAGGAATAACTCTTATTGATAACTCTGTTATAATTCCTAAAGGAATAGCTGCGGGTGTGCATACAACCATTCTTGGGAGAACAATATCCATTGATTATCTTGTTATTGAATGTGCGGGAACATGACAAATCACACTCGGAAGATCCCCGCTTGAAACTATTGGGAGCAGTCATAGATATGGGAGAAGGCACCCTAAAATTCACCTCTACACCGGGGATAGACATATATTCCCTAAATCAAAGAGTAAGAAAAAGAATAAGAAAGGTAAGGGTAAATCTCAAGGTAATGTTGATACTGCATTTCTTGATAACACTTGATATACACTTTCTGCGCCTAGCTGAAAGGCTTTAAAGAAAAGCGCTTATGGGAGACAACCCATGTTTTTACTACAGTACCTTTATTTTATATTTGAGTCTTGGAAGTTGTTTACTACTGTAGCAACCTCTCCTTATCTTAGTTTTGTGCATTGTTGTGCCAAGTAAAGTCGTTGATAGTAAGGTTCATACTAGATTTGGATTACTGCGCAGAAACAGATTTCTTTGCTGTCACGAATTTTGACCTGCCTCTCTGTAGGTAGCTCAGAAAAATATGCCAATTTACGTGCGTGATCCTCAGATATGTACGCAACTTTCATTCAATTTGGGCATTTTCATTTGAGCAAGTCTGGTGCCTCAATAAAATCCGTCTTTACGGACTGTTCTGTTTTGACAGATTCTGCCTTTTATTTCGCATTGCCTCTTTTGCTATGATGGATGAATTTCTTTGTTCCATTAATGTCCAGTAGCTTTGTGCAATGTCCAAAAGTATTAAGAATGATTATGTCACCTCTGAACATATGAATTTTTATTGTGCACTAACCCTCTAATGAGTTGTTTCGAGTTTGGTGTGGAGGAAGTTTTCAAGGATCAAGAGAGGAGATGATACAATATGATCAAGGAGAGTGAAAGCTCTAAGCTTGGGGATGCCCCGGTGGTTCACCCCTGCATATTTTAAGAAGACTCAAGCTTCTAAGCTTGGGGATTCCCAAGGCATCCCCTTCTTCATCGACAACATTATCAGGTTCCTCCCCTGAAACTATATTTTTATTCCATCACATCTTATGTGCTTTACTTGGAGCGTCGGTTTGTTTTTGTTTTTTGTTTTTGTTTGAATAAAATGGATCCTAGCATTCATTGTGTGGGAGAGAGACACGCTCCGCTGTTGCATATGTACAAATATGTCCTTAGGCTTTACTCATAGTATTCATGGCGAAGGTTGAATCTTCTTCGTTAATTGTTGTATGGTTGGAAACGGGAAATGCTACATGTAGTAATTGGTATGATGTCTTGAATAATGTGATACTTGGCAATTGTTGTGCTCATGTTTAAGCTCTTGCATCATATACTTTGCACCTAATAATGAAGAAATACATAGAGCTTGCTAAAATTTGGTGCATAATTGGTCTCTCTAAGGTCTAGATAATTTCTAGTAAAGAGTTTGAACAACAAGGAAGACGGTGTAGAGTCTTATAATGTTTACAATATGTCTTTTATGTGAGTTTTGCTGCACCGGTTCATCCTTGTGTTTGTTTCAAATAACCTTGCTAGCCTAAACCTTGTATCGAGAGGGAATACTTCTCATGCATCCAAAATCCTTGAGCCAACCACTATGCCATTTGTGTCTACCATACCTACCTACTACATGGTATTTCTCCGCCATTCCAAAGTAAATTGCTTGAGTGCTACCTTTAAAATTTCCATTCTTTACCTTTGCAATATATAGCTCATGGGACAAATAGCTTAAAAACTATTGTGGTATTGAATATGTACTTATGCACTTTATCTCTTATTAAGTTGTTTGTTGTGCGATAACCATGTTTCGGGGACGCCATCAACACTTTGTTGAATATCATGTGAGTTGCTATGCATGTCCGTCTTGTCTGAAGTAAGGGAGATTTACCACTAGTTGAATGGTTAGAGCATGCATACTGTTAGAGAAGAACATTGGGCCGCTAACTAAAGCCATGAATCATGGTGGAAGTTTCAGTTTTGGACATATATCCTCAATCTCATATGAGAACATTAATTTTTGCTACATGCTTATGCATTAAAGAGGAGTCCATTATCCGTTGTCTATGTTGTCCCGGTATGGATGTCTAAGTTGAGAATAATCAAAAGCGAGAAATCCAAATGCGAGATTTCTCCTTAGACCTTTGTACGAGGCGGCATAGAGGTACCCCTTTGTGACACTTGGTTAAAACATGTGTATTGCGATGACAATCCCGGTAATCCAAGCTAATTAGGACAAGGTGCGGGCACTATTAGTATACTATGCATGAGGCTTGCAACTTGTAAGATATAATTTACATAACACATCTGCTTTATTACTACCGTTGACAAAATTGTTTCATGTTTTCAAAATAAAAGCTCTAGCACAAATATAGCAATCGATGCTTTCCTCTTTGAAGGACCTTTCTTTTACTTTTATGTTGAGTCAGTTCACCTATCTCTCTCCACCTCAAGAAACAAACACTTGTGTGAACTGTGCATTGATTTCTACATACTTGCATATTGCACTTATTATATTACTTTACATTGACAATATCCATGAGATATACATGTTACAAGTTGAAAGCAACCGCTGAAACTTAATCTTCCTTTGTGTTGCTTCAATACCTTTACTTTGATTTATTGCTTTATGAGTTAACTCTTATGCAAGACTTATTGATGCTTGTCTTGAAAGTACTATTCATGAAAAGTCTTTTGCTTTATGATTCATTTGTTTACTCATGTCATTTACATTGTTTTGATCGCTGCATTCATTACATATGCTTACAATAGTATGATCAAGATTATGATGGCATGTCACTCCAGAAATTATCTTTGTTATCGTTTACCTTCTCGGGACGAGCGGAAACTAAGCTTGGGGATGCCGATACGTCTCCGACGTATCGATAATTTCTTATGTTCCATGCCACATTATTGATGATATCTACATGTTTTATACATACTTTATGTCATATTTATGCGTTTTCCGGAACTAACCTATTGACGAGATGCCGAAGGGCCAGTTGCTGTTTTTTGCTGTTTTTGGTTTCAGAAATCCTAGTAAGGAAATATTCTCGGAATCGGACGAAATCAACGCCCAGCATGTTAGGATCACGCGGAGCATCCAGAACACCCGAGAGAGGCCAGAGGGGGGCCACAGGCCCACCAGATGACACCCTGGCGCGGCCAAGGGGGGGCCGCGCCCCCCTATTGTGTCGTCGCCTCGTTGACCCTCCGACTCCGCCTCTTCGCCTATTTAGTCGTCCCTGACCTAAATCCTCGACCCCGTTCGACGAAACCAGAGAAAACCTTCCAGAGCCGCCGCCATCGCGAAGCCAAGATCTGGGGGACAGGAGTCTCTGTTCCGGCACGCCGCCGGGACGGGGAAGTGCCCCGGAAGGCTCCTCCATCGACACCACCGCCATCTCCATCAACGCTGCTGTCTCCCATGAGGAGGGAGTAGTTCTCCATCGAGGCTCGGGGCTGTACCGGTAGCTATGTGGTTAATCTCTCTCCTATGTACTTCAATACAATAATCTCATGAGCTGCCTTACATGATTGAGATTCATATGATGATGCTTGTAATCTAGATGTCATTGTGCTAGTCAAGTGGATTTTACTTATGTGATCTCCGGAGACTCCTTGTCCCACGTGTGTAAAGGTGACGAGTGTGTGCACCGTGTGGGTCTCTTAGGCTATATTTCACAGAATACTTATTCACTGTTATGAATGGCATAGTGAAGTGCTTATTTATATCTCTTTATAATTGCAATGTGTTTTGTATCACAATATATCTGCGTGCTACTCTAGTGATGTTATTAAAGTAGTTTATTCCTCCTGCACGGTGTAATGGTGATAGTGTGTGCATCGTGTAGTACTTGGCGTAGTCTATGATTGTGATCTCTTGTAGATTATGAAGTTAACTATTGCTATGATGGTATTGATGTGATCTATGCCTCCTTTCGTAGCGTGAAGGTGACGAGTGTGCATGCTATGTTAGTACTTGGTTTGGTTATGTTGATCTGTCATGCACTCTAAGGTTATTTAAATATGAACATCGAATATTGTGGAGCTTGTTAACTCCGGCATTGAGGGTTCGTGTAATCCTACACGTTAGTGGTGTTCATCATCCAACAAGAGAGTGTAGAGTCTAGCATCTATCTATTTATTCTGTTATGTGATCAATGTTGAGAGTGTCCACTAGTGAAAGTATGATCCCTAGGCCTTGTTCCTAAATATCTGCTACCGCTGCTTGTTTACTTGTTTTACTGCATCCGTACTTCCTGCAATATTACCACCATCAACCACACGCAAGCAAGCACTTTTACGGCGCCGTTACTACTGCTCATACTTATTCATACCACCTGTATTTCACTATCTCTTCGCCGAACTAGTGCACCTATTAGGTGTGTTGGGGACACAAGAGACTTCTTGCTTTGTGGTTGCAGGTTTGCATGAGAGGGATATCTTTGACCTCTTCCTCCATGAGATCGATAAACCTTGGGTGATCCACTTAAGGGAAACTTGCTGCTGTTCTACAAACCTCTGCTCTTGGAGGCCCAACACTGTCTACAAGAATAGAATCTCCCGTAGACATCAGAGCATTTGTGAGTTTTCACGAAGCAACAATGATCAAGTAAGGCATTCCTACTTGAGTGGAGCTTGAAGAGTTATCATCAAGATCAAGCGGGATGCGCAAGGCAAAGGTATGACCTTGCTAGGTTTTCCTTTTACCGGTCTCAAGGTGGTTGTTGGGAGACCGGGTTATAGGATAGATAGCCACACTATCAAGAGGTGCTTTCGGTTGGGTAACTTGATCACATCGTCTTAGGGAGCTCAACCCTTTGCATACTTTGCGTATCCCTATTACTTCTTGGTGTTTCTCTGTGAGAGGTTCTGGAGCTTGTTGCTAGCTTTACAACAAGCCCAAGTTCATCGAAAACAGAATCCGCATGCATCTTCTATTGCGTTTTCGAGTTTGGACGTCTTCACCGTTTCTTGACGGTGGGAGACTCCCTCTCTAGAACCATCTAAAAATATCCTGTGAGGATTCTCCATATTGGTTTCATGTCAATCGGAGTTCTATTCGTCGTTATCTTTCCAGCAAAATTGGTTTCATGTCAATCGGAGTTCGGGAGCATTTCCCGTTTAAAAGGAAAAGAAAAGGTCTTCAGTGGTCCTGCATTTTCCGGTTCCACGCCCGGTAGTACCGGCAGTCTCACCGGCTAGCCCGGCCCCGACCGGCCCTAGGACCGGTGCCATCCGGGAACATTCCAGGGAGCCTGGCACCGCCGCCCGGTGCCCGCCCGGCCTCACGTCCGGTTTCAACCTGTCGGCCCGGTGCCTAGCCCCGCGGCGCCAGCCTATGGACCGGACCTCCCGGCACACGCCGGCTCCTGCTCCGGTGACATCCGGGCACATATACTGTAAGCCCAGAAGCCGCCCTGTTCTGGCCCGGCGCCTCTCCCAGCAGCTGCCGGCTAGCCCGGTCTGAGACCCGACAGGACCGGGTGTCCCACCGGCCGATCCGGTGCCACGCCCGGTGAACCGGCTGGCTGACCGGCTAGGTCGTTTTTCTGCCCGTTGTTCTCCCCAACGGTTATATTTTCCCTTGGGCTATAAATAGCCCTTCTTCCACCTTGGGCTGGGGAAGTTCTTCCACTCTCTCTCCTCCATTGTTGACTTTGAAGAACTTGCCCTATCTCTTGATTCCTCTCATGATTCTTGCTCATTCTTGAGGGATCTAAGAGAGGAGATCTAGATCTACAATCCCCACCAATCCATTTCTCGTCTAAGTGAGGGGAACCCTTTGGATTTAGATCTTGGAGCATAGTTTTAAAAACCGGACCGGACCAACGGTTGAATCGGAAAAAACCGGAACTAGGGCCTCTGCCGGTTTGTTAAGCGCACTGGACCACTCGCGCAAGTAACCCAAGAAAAACGGGGCGAACCGCGGTTAAACCGCTGGTTTTGAGAGAAAACCGCCGAAACAGACCACCGGTCCGGCCGGTGAAACTAATAGCGTGTGGGAAAAAAATATGGGTGAGAAGGTGGGAATCGACCCAGCGACCCCCAAGTCCCCAACTACACCGATGGTGGCCAGTTGAGCTATGATTGCCTGTTGTACATAGCAGAGACAAGTTTCGTTTATACGCGATCTGCACGGTAGCATGAAAAAATGAACCAACATGATGGGCTTTGTTGTGCTGCTTTGTGGCATGTCCGCAAAGTTGCATACATAGGTGTTAGCCTATTAGGTACTTGGCTCTCATGGACATAGCAAAGTGGGTAAGTTGGTGCTTAGCTGCTAATACTAAATTTCAAGTTTATATATTTGCATACATAATTATTTATTGCAGCATTTATAAGTAAGAATTTAGTACCCTTTATCTTAAAAACCAGACGCTGAACCGGTGAACCAGTGGTTCGACCGGTAAAAACCTGAACCGACAACCTCACCGGTTCGATCACTGGTTCGGTTTTTAAAACTATGTCTTGGAGTCATTTGTTGATTTCCTCCTTATTTTTCTCCTCTAATCTCATCCTAGCATTTGTTTCTTTGGTGGGATTTGAGTGTGAAGGATTTGAACACCTTTGGTGTTCTTGCTTTGCATCATTGCATAGTGTTGAGCTCTCCACCACAATTAGTTCGAGTGAGAGACCGTGAACTTGTTACTCTTGGAGGGTAACCTCCTAGTTGGCTTGGTGGCTGTCCCGGTGACCTCTTCGTGGAAGATTGTGAAGAGGCCCGGGCTTCTCCTTCGTGGAGCTTGAGAAGTGGTTGTGGAGCTTTCCATCTTCGGAGTGGAGGAAAAGCTAACCATAAGGAAAGGGCCATTATCCTTCATGGGTTTGGCTCGGAGAAGAAGGTGAGCCTTCGTGGCGTTGGAGAATCCTTCGTGGGACCTCCACCTCTCCAAACGTGACGTACCTTCTTGCAAAGGAAGGGAACACGGGAATACATCTTCGTCTCTGCGTGCCTCGGTTATTCCTATACCCAAGCTTACTTTTCTTGTGATAGCCATCGAGTTTGCAGTATCTATTATATCTTGCTATCACTTGTTGTTTATATATATATATTTTGTGTTTATCATGCTTAGCTCTAGTTGTTGTTGTTGCACTTAGTTGAGCCAAGCATATTTAGGGTTTGTGCTTGTAGAATAAACATAGTTTGATTCCGCATTCTTACAAGCCAAATCCGTAAGAGTTTTTAAACGCCTATTCACCCCCCTCTAGGCGACATCTCGTCCTTTCACATATCACATACTATTCATTAGCCCTGGTTAACTAAAATTTCGAACTAAGCATATTCACACCTCCCAAATATTTATTTAAGAAGAAACTTTAAAACATTTAAATAGGTTCTTTCCTTTGGCATAATTTCAATATAAAGTTTACAAATAGAAAGTTACTTAAGATCTATTTCATTACTTTGTATATTGTTTTACATCAACCCATAATATTTGGTGGGAAACAAGATCCTACCCTACCAAAGCCCATACTCATACAGTCAAAACACAAAACCTCCTCTGAATATGACTCTCATGGACACTCCTTTGGAAGGCACACCTTCGATATATGGTTACCTTAATTTTGTTTCTCTTACTGGATCTAGACCTCTTCCACTCCCCCTCTTTATAGTCGGTACATAATAATTTCATCAACATTTACCGATTTTCTGATCTTTACAACAAGAAAAGTTTACACACAGTTGTGCCACGTGTCAGTATTGGGGTGTGAGGAAAGAAGGGGATGTGTGTATTTTTTCTTCAAAAATGTTAGTGGGACAAGTGGGAGTTGCTAACGCTTGAGGAGAGATAACCATATCATGTATTGATTATCTAGGCTTGGTGACGTGACATCAAAATCTCTCAACTATATTTCTTCTCGACTGAACATGTTCCATCTCATAGCCAAAGTAAACCAATTTTGTCTCAACCTATGCAATTGTGCAAAAGCGTCTCATGCGTTACTAGCCTTTCCTACTAAACGATGACACCTTGGTAGATAGGCACACACAAATACATAGAATGGTTGCATTTATTTTAATTTCTATCGACAAACTGATTTAAAAACTTACTGAATCATTTATACACCACTATTCCGCATATAGCCATTGGTTTGATGGAGATCATGGTTTTTTTAACAAAATGATGGTAGGATTAATTACATGTTGGGCGAGCCATGGTAAGTTACCTAACTTGATTCTTTAAAGAGGAAGAATTTGAAAACCATTTCATGTCTCAACATCCCAGTTTGCTAACTCAACATTTACATCGCCCCACTTCAAGTCCACTTGGGACTACGGAAAACAGATTTTGGATCGATGTTTGGAACAATGCAGAAGTACTACACGGTTCACTAGCTCTATCTACTCTATGGTGACAATTTTAGTTTTTTTTGGCAGGGATGGCGACAATTGTTGTTAGGCAGACAACAAGTACACAAGCTTATGATGCTCGCATTCTTTTTGAGAAAGTATACCATGTGAGTTTTTCTATAAATTGTCTTGCATCCTAGCGAGCAGATTGTCTCAAAGCCAAACAGTATTTGTTGCAGGGTTAGCAAACCTATAAAACATTGTTGAGCTAATCGTGACAATATATATTTGGAACAAATACTGTTTGGCTTTGAGACAATCTGTGTAGCACGCAATGTGTGTCTCAGCGTGGTGTATTGTAACATGCATGCTTTGTTACATGTGGATGAAGAGATAAACACATACCACGTCAAAAGTATGTTGCTTCCTAGCAGTCGGTTTTATAAGCTACAAAAGCGCCTTACCTTTTTAGTAGCTTTTCGCAAGAGTGCTGACAATTGTTGTTGGGCAATGGTTCGTAATCACACACGAACACACACATGGGCTTGGACAAAGAGTGAGGCACGGTGGTGAACCAAATAGCTGCCACATTCTTTTTCTAAAATGTTCAGCACAATACGGTTGTAAACTAACTATTTCTGTGTTGCTATTGTTGTTGATCGCTTGGCCATTGCTAAGTTTGTTGCATCGTCAGCCATAGTTCACATCTCACCCATTGGGTCGCTTCAATATAAGACACACTTGTGTATATGAAAGCTAATCAAGTCGCCCAAACATGAGTGTTCATAAAAAGACAAAATGAGACAAAACGAGTAGTATACTTTTGTCATGGACATTGGTTCATTGGAAAAAAAAATCAAATGAATATGATTCCAGGTGACATGGTTGGAATCAGCCTAAAACATATTTAGTTAATAGTCGCGAAAACACGGACAAGCAATTCAAATCCTTGGAAACCCTTAATTTCACCTCTGAAACATGTATCATAGGATGTCGTCAGCACATGTGAAGAAGATGCTGCTTGTGTGGCCGTCGGCCATTATTGTCGCCTCTTCTCTTCCTTTGTAGTTTGTACAGTCTTGAAACTACCGCGATTGAAATCCTTGTAAACCCTTAATTACACCTCTGAAACATACACATATGTGTGTATCATAGGATGTCGTCAACACATGTGAAGAAGATGCTTCCTGTGTCGCCGTCTCTTCCTCGCGATCTCACCCCTATTGGCGCCAGCGAGCCAGCAGCTCGCTCTCGTCGTCGTCTCTGATCTCTGTGCAGCTCCTCCAGAATGTAGTCTTCCCGACACTCTGGCTTGCAGAATCCTATTTCACCTCTGCCCCACATGAAAAAAGAGGGAAATTAACATACCGTGCATGCATAAAGAAAGTGCTGAGTTGAGACACAGTGTGATGATGGATTGCTTACTTGTACATGTATACGGCGCGACTGCCGATCCAGCTGGAGCCTCGGGCGCAAGAGAGTATGGCAGCTCGGAACGGCCTCCCATGGCCGCTGCTCTGGCAGCAGACGCTCGGCAGTGCTACCTCCAGGATGTCGCGGGCGCCGGAGTGGACCAGCGGCCCAAGGACGCGTTGGCGCTTTCCCTGGACAGCCGATAGAATCCCGACGCCGGTGCTCTCTGGGTTGTAGCGGGCTACCGTCGGCGACTGCAGCGCTCCACGCAACCGCCTCAGCAGCGAGCCTAGCGACTGAGCCATGGAGCGCCAGCATGAAGGCTTGGCCTTGAGGCTGCACGAAGCCGAGGTGTTGCTTGCTAGCATTTCCATGGCAAATGTTGTCAGGGGACAAGGGTAGTATGTGGGTATGAGCTAGGTGTGTGCGTGCGCGACTATGTGTGGACTGTGGAGGAGGAGGGGGTTTATATAGAGCGCTGTGAGTTCACGGTGTATTTGCAAACCTTTTAAAGCGATTTTCTTGCGAGGGCGTATTTCCCCCTTCTGGCACCATTGTGTAGCTCGAGCAACACCAAGATTCCAAGAGGGCACTTGCGCCGTCCATCTCCCTCTAACCCACGAGATTTTTTTCTGGATTCGAGCTGAAATTGAACTGTTTCCTCTGAAATTCCAGCAAGATCCCTACAATACAGACACAGAAGAAAAACAAATCTGAAAATTTGAGTTGAATTTTTGGGCTACCTCTTAAATATCATAGACATGGACTTAATTAGCCTGTTAGCCATATACCAGCTGCGCAACTATATATTATGATATTAATTTGGTAGAATCTAGATGAAGATCACAACATTTAACTCTCTAACCGCTTTAGAAGAACCATGTACTAAATGTGGAGTTACTTCCATTTATGGTTTTGTATTGAAAAACATATTCGATCAATTGTTTCTATACTTCTAAAATCGACATCGGGGAACCTAGTACTTTTATTTTTCTCAGTCTCATAGCTCGTACAATTCATTTGCCCTCGCTACCTAAATTGGCAGCGCAAGATGCTCGCACCCTTCTCTACTTCATGTTTAAGAAGATCTTTTGAGCAAATTAATAAGGTTCTTTCCCTTGGTTTAACCCCACCATTGATGGGTGTTGTGCATCGCGGGCTACATGTGTCCGTGTTCTAGGTGATAACAAATATACCAACTATTTAAAATAAACTTGTTACATAAATACTCGCCCTCCCTATAAAGATTCAAAGGATTATGATGTTATAAGAGAAATATTACCTCGGCTCCGAACTCGACTCTCATCGGCGTACTCCTCTCAAAGGCACGCCTCCGATTATTGGTTAGCTTAATATTATTTGCTTGTTGTAGTTGTTCCGGACCACTCCCCCCTCTCCCCCCTTTTATAGTCGGCACGCGATAACTTTTCTACCGGTTTGATACTTACAACTGGAAAACCCTTACACGCAATGGTGTCGTGTGCAACTAGAGGGGCGTGAGTGATGAAGGGGGATGATGGTACAATTTTAATTGGAGATGGGTAATTATGTGTTGGGGTGGATTTACCGATAAAGGAAGAAGCCGGAGTTGCTAAAGCGTGAAGAGATATAACCATATCGTGTCCCGATGATCCGGGTGTGCTGACATGACAGCTAGATCTCTCTAATACGGTTCTTCTTGACCAAACAAGTTCCATCCCGTCGCCGAAGTAAACAGATTGTTTTCACAACGCTTGCAATGGTGCAAAAGCACCCCATCTATAAATAGCCATTACATTTCTACTACACGATGACAATAACTTTTGGACAAATGCATATAATGGTTGAATTTATTTAAAAAATTCCATCGAGAAAAATATTTACACGCTAATTTTCTGCATGCCAGCATTGGGTTGATGGAAAAAAGAAGAGTGAATAATAATAAGAGGGTGTTAACTATAGTATGCGTGTGGTGTGGATTTACCATTGAATCTCAAAAAAACAAAAGGCAGAATCGACAGCTTCTATAGCGCGAGGACTCCATATCATGTCCCGACATTTCGGTTTGCTAACGTAGCATCTACATCTCCACACTACAACTCCACTCGCCTGAACACGTACATCTCATCTCAGAACTAAAGTAAACAGATTTTGTCTCGGTGTTTTAAACCGCACGGAAGTGCTCCGCTGTTCACTAGGAAGCAAAATGGAGCCTTTTTCCCTAAAAACAATGGAGTCTTTTAAATGGGTCGGGGTTAACTAGATCTTGGGCGAGCGGTGTGCATTTACCAAAACCGAGTCTCCAAAAAAAGTACAACTGAGATCTGCTGAATCATGAGGAGAAAGGACAATATCATGGACATATGGGTTTGCTAACACAACATCTACATCTACAACCTTCCGTTGCACTCATCCAAGTACGTTTCGTCATATATAGGACTAAAGCAAGCAGATTTTGTCTCGGCATTTGCAGCAGTGCAAGTGTGCTCCACAATTCACTAGTCATTTACATGATATAAAGTAAACTAAATTTGTCTCAAACTATGCATGGTGCAAAAATGTCTCATCCGTTAATATCATTTCCTACTAAACGATGACACCTGGGTAAATAAGAACACACAAATGCATAGAATGGTTGCATTTATTTATTTTCCTTCTATCAACCTACTGATTTTAAAAATCACAGAATCATTTACACACCAATATTCTGCAGGTCGCCATTGGGTTGGGTATTACCGAACTTGATTCTTCAAAGAGGAAGAATTCGAGAACCATATCATGTCTCAACATCCTAGTTTTCTAACTCAATATTTACATCGCACCACTTCAAGCCCACTTGGGACTAAAGAAAACAGATTTTGGCTCGATGTTTGGAACGGTGCAGAAGTACTCCACGGTTCACTAGCTCTATGTAATATATGGTGACAATTTTAGTATTTTTTGCTGGGATGGTGACAATTGTTGTTAGGCAGACAACAAGCACACAAGCGTATAATGGTTGCTTTCGTTTTGAGAAAGTATACCATGTGAGTTTTGCTATAAATTATCTTGGATCGGAGTGAGCAGATTGTGTCAAAGCCAAACAACTTTTATTGCAGTGTTAGCGAAACACTATAGCTTTCAAGTTGAGCTAATCGTGACAATATACAGTTGGAAGTATCATATAGCTAGCACGCAATGTATGCCTCGTTGTGGTGTATTGTAACATGCGTGCCTTGTTACATGTGGATAAAGAGATAAACACATACCACGTCAAAAGTATGTTGCTTCGTAGCAGTCGGTTTTATAACCTACAAAAGCGCCTCACCATTTTACTGGCTTTTAGCTAGAGTGGTGACAATTGTTGTTGGGCAATGGTCACATAATCACACACCAACACACACATGGGCTTGGACAAAGAGTGAGGCACGGTGGTGAACCAAATAGCTGCCACATTCTTTTTCTAAAATGTTCAGCACAATACGGTTGTAAACTAACTATTTCTGTGTTGCTATTGTTGTTGATCGCTTGGCCATTGCTATGTTTGTTGCATCGCAGCCATAATTCACATCTCACCCATTGGGTCGCTTCAATATAAGATACACTTGTGTATATAAAAGCTAATCAAGTCGCCCAAACATGAGTGTTGATAAAAAAGACAAAACGAGACAACACGAGTAGTATACTTTTGTCATGGACATTGGTTCATTGAAAAAAAATCCAATGAATATGATTCCAGATGACATGGTTGGAATCAGCCTAAAACATATTTAGTTAATAGTCGCGAAAATACGGACAAGCGATTCAAATCCTTGGAAACCCTTAATTTCACCTCTGGAACATGTATCATATGATGTCGTCAGGACATGTGAAGAAGATGCTGCTTGTGTGGCCGTTGGCCATTGTTGTCGCCTCTTCTCTTCCGTTGTAGTTTGTACAGTCGTGAAACTACCGCGATTGAAATCCTTGTAAATCCTTGTAAACCCTTAATTACACCTCTGAAACATACACATATGTGTGTGTATCATAGGATGTCGTCAACACATGTGAAGAAGATGCTTCCTGTGTTGCCGTCTCTTCCTCGCGATCTCACCCCTATTGGCGCCAGCGAGCCAGCAGCTCGCTCTCGTCGTCGTCTCTGATCTCTGTGCAGCTCCTCCAGTATGTAGTCTTCCCGACACTCTGGCTTGCAGAATCCTATTTCACCTCTGCCACACATGAAAAAAAGGGAAATTAATATACCGTGCATGCATAAAGGAAGTGCTGAGTTGAGACACAGTGTGATGATGGATTGCTTACTTGTACATGTATACGGCGCGACTGCCGATCCAGCTGTAACATCGGGCGCAAGAGAGTATGGCGGCTCGGAACGGCCTCCCATGGCCGCTGCTTTGGCAGCAGACGCTCGGCAGTGCCACCTCCAGGATGTCGCGGGCGCCGGAGTGGACCAACGGCCCAAGGACGCGTTGGCGCTTTCCCTGGACAGCCGAGAGAATCCCGACGCCGGTGCTCTCTGGGTTGTAGCGGGCGACCGTCGGCGACTGTGGCGCTCCACGCAACCGCCTCAGCAGCGAGCCTAGCGACTGAGCCATGGAGCGCCAGCATGAAGGCTTGGCCTTGAGGCTGCACGAAGCCGAGGTGCTGCTTGCTGGCATTTCCATGGCAAATGTTATCAGGTGACAGGGGTAGTATGTGGGTACGAGCTAGGTGTGTGCGCGCGCGACTGTGTGTGGACTGTGGAAGAGGAGGGGGTTTATATAGAGAGCTGTGAGTTCACAGTGTGTTTGCAAACCTTTTAAGGCGATTTTCTTGCGAGAGCGTATTTCCCCCTTCTGGCACCATTGTGTAGCTCGAGCAACACCAAGAGGGCACTTGCGCCGTCCATCTCCCTCTAACCCGCGCGATTTTTTGTGGATTCGAGCTGAAATTGAACTATTTCCTCTGAAATTCCAGTAAGATTCCTACAATACAGACACAGAGTAAAAATAAATCTGAAAATTTGAGTTGAATTTTTGGGATACCTCTTAAATATCATAGACCTGGACTTACTTAGCCTGTTAGCCATATACCACCTGCGCAACTATATATTATGATATTAATTTGGTAGAATCTAGATGAAGATCACAACATTTAACTCTCTAACCGCTTTAGAAGAACCATGTAAATGTGGAGTTACTTCCATTTATGGTTTTATATTGAAAAATATATTCGATCAATTTTTTCTATACTTCTAAATCGACATCGGGGAACCTAGTACTTTTATTTCTCTGGTCTCATAGCTCGTACAATTCATTTGCCCTCGCTACCTAAATTGCCAGCGGAAGATGCTCGCACCCTTCTCTACTTCATGTTTAAGAAGATCTTTTCGGCCAATTAATAAGGTTCTTTCCCTTGGTATAACCCCACCATTGATGGGTCTTGTGCATCGCGGGCTACATGTGTTCGTGTTCTAGGTGATAACAAGTATACCAACTATTTAAAATAAACTTGTTACATAAATACTCCCCCTCTCTATAAAGATTCAAAGGATTATGATGTTATAAGAGAAATATTACCTTGCCTCCGAACTCGACTCTCATCGGCGTACTCCTCTCAAAGGCACGCCTCCGATTATTGGTTAGCTTAATATTATTTGCTTGTTGTAGTTGTTCCGGACCACTCCCCCCTCTCCCCCTTTTATAGTCGGCACGCGATAACTTTTCTACCGGTTTGATACTTACAACTGGAAAACCCTTACACGCAATGGTGTCGTGTGCCACTAGAGGGGCGTGAGCGAGGAAGGGGGATGATGGTACAATTTTAATTGGAGATGGGTAATTATGTGCTGGGGTGGATTTACCGAAGTTCAGTCCCAAAAAGGAAGAAGCCGGAGTTGCTAAAGCGTGAAGAGATATAACCATATCGTGTCCCGATGATCCAGGTGTTCTGACATGACAGCTAGATCTTTGTAATACGGTTCTTCTTGACCAAACAAGTTCCATCCCGTCGCCGAAGTAAACAGATTGTTTTCACAACGTTTGGAATGGTGCAAAAGCACCCCATCTATAAATAGCCATTACATTTCTACTACACGATGACAATAACTTTTGGACAAATGCATATAATGGTTGAATTTATTTAAAAAATTCCATCGAGAAAAATATTTACACGCTAATTTTATGCATGCCAGCATTGGGCTGATGGAAAAAAAGAAGAGTGAATAATAATAAGAGGGAGTTAACTATAGTATGCGTGAGTGGTGTGGATTTACCATTGAATGTCAAAAAAACAAAACGCAGAATCGACAGCTTCTATAGCGCGAGGACTCCATATCATGTCCCGACATTTCGGTTTGCTAACGTAGCATCTACATCTCCACACTACAACTCCACTCGCCTGAACACGTACATCTCATCTCAGGACAAAAAGTAAACAGATTTTGTCTCGGTGTTTTAAACCGCACGGAAGTGCTCCGCCGTTCACTAGGAAGCAAAATGGAGCCTTTTTCCCTAAAAACAATGGAGTCTTTTAAATGGTTCGGGGTTAACTAGATCTTGGGAGCGGTGTGCATTTACCAAAACCGAGTCTCCAAAAAAAGTACAACTGAGATCCGCTGAATCATGAGGAGAAAGGACAATATCAGACATATGGGTTTGCTAGCGCAACATCCACATCTACAATTAACCTTCCGTTGCACTCATCCAAGTACGTTTCGTCATATATAGGACTAAAGCAAGCAGATTTTGTCTCGGCATTTGCAGCAGTCCAAGTGTGCTCCACAATTCACTAGTCATTTACACGATATAAAGTAAACTAAATTTGTCTCAACCTAGGCATGGTGCAAAAGTGTCTCATCGTTAATATCATTTCCTACTAAACGATGACACCTGGGTAAGTAAGAACACACAAATGCATGGAATGGTTGCATTTATTTATTTTCCTTCTATCGACCTACTGATTTTAAAAATCACAGAATCATTTACACACCAATATTCCGCAGGTCGCCATTGGGTTGGGTGTTACCGAACTTGATTCTTCAAAGAGGAAGAATTCGAGACCCATATCATGTCTCAACATCCTAGTTTGCTAACTCAACATTTACATCGCACCACTTCAAGTCCACTTGGGATTAAAGAAAACAGATTTTGGCTCGATGTTTGGAACAGTGCAGAAGTACTCCACGGTTCACTAGCTTTACGTAATATATGGTGACAATTTTAGTATTTTTTGCAGGGATGGTGACAATTGTTGTTAGGCAGACAACAAGTACACAAGCGTATAATGGTTGCATTATTTTTGAGAAAGTATACCATGTGAGTTTTGCTATAAATTATCTTGGATCGGAGCGAGCAGATTGTCTCAAAGCCAAACAACTTTTGTTGCAGTGTTAGCAAACGTATGAAACACTATAGCTTTCAGGTTGAGCTAATCGTGCCTCGTTGTGGTGTATTGTAACATGCATGCCTTGTTACTTGTGGATAAAGAGATAAACACATACCACGTCAAAAGTATGTTGCTTCCTAGCAGTCGGTTTTATAAGCTACAAAAGCTCCTCGCCATTTTACTGGCTTTTAGCTAGAGTGGTGACAATTATTGTTGAGAAATGGTCACATAATCACACAGGAACACACACATGGGCTTGGACAAAGAGTGAGGCACGGTGGTGAACCAAATAGCTGCCACATTCTTTTTCTAAAATGTTCGGCACAATACGGTTGTAAACTAACTATTTCTGTGTTGCTATTGTTGTTGATCGCTTGGCCATTGCTATGTTCGTTGCATCTTTAGCAGTTAATTCTTATGTAATGTATTGTTGTTGATTGCTTGGTCATTGCTATGTGTTGTAAAAATGCTTTATCGTCAGCCATAATTCACATGGGTCGCTTCAATATAAGATACACTTGTGTATATGAAAGCTAATCAACTCGCCCAAACATGAGTGTTGATAAAAAGACAAAATGAGACAACACGAGTAGTATACTTTTGTCATGGACATTGGTTCATTGAAAAAAATATCAAATGAATATGATTCCAAGCGACATGGTTGGAATCAGCCTAACATATTTAGTTAATAGTCGCAAAAATACGGACAAGCGGTTCAAATCCTTGGAAACCCTTAATTACACCTCTGAAACATGTATCATAGGATGTCGTCAGCACATGTGAAGAAGATGCTGCATGTGTGGCCGTCGGCCATTGTTGTCGCCTCTTCTCTTCCTTTGTAGTTTGTACAGTCGTGAAACTACCGCGATTGAAATCCTTGTAAACCCTTAATTACACCTCCGAAACATACACATATGTGTGTGCATCATAGGATGTCGTCAACACATGTGAAGAAGATGCTCCCCGTGTTGCCGTGTCTTCCTCGCGATCTCACCCCTATTAGCGCCGGCGAGCCAGCAGCTGGAAGGAAATCTTATACGACCCAGGTCGCTGCTGGACCAACTCCCCCGCAGGACACGTGGAAGTGCTAATCTCAAAGCAACGCCGAACTGATTCTAACATACCGTAGCAGTTATCAAATTTGCGATTCATGCGATCTGGACTCTGGAGTATTCCCGAACTTTTCCCCTTCCTGAACAAATTTTCTTCCTAGAGGACCGACGAGGGCAAGCACGCGGGAGCGGCCCGCCGGCGTCAATGAGGGTGGCCGCCCTGCCAGCGATGCAGCGAGCGGGTGCGTCCAGGAGGGTTGCCGGTACGCCGGCGGGCGGCGGCGGCACAAGCCGGTCTGTGTATGACGGGGTGGAGCGCCGGTGGTTGCGTTGCCGGGGCGAGCTGTCGGGGCGTCGATGCTTCCGCTAGCCAGCGTTCAGCGACATGGCTTGCAGAGATTTTCAAGGGAAATCGATTCTGCTAACAAGAGGATCAGTTCAGCATTGCTTTGAGTTTAGCACATCCACGTGTCCTGCGGGGAAGTTGGTCCAGCGACCTGGGCTGTACGACCCAGGTCGTATAAAATTTCCTTCCCAGCAGCTCGCTCTTGTCGTCTCTGTCTGTGCAGCTCCTCCAGGATGTAGTCTTCCCGACACTCTGGCTTGCAGAATTCTATTTCACCTCTTCCACACATGGAAAAAGGGGAAATTAACATGCCGTGCATGCATAAAGGAAGTGCTGAGTTGAGAAAGTGTGATGATGGATGGCTTACTTGTACATGTATACGGCGCGACTGCCGATCCAGCTGGAGCATCGGGCGCAAGAGAGTATGGCGGCTCGGAACGGCCTCCCGTGGCCGCTGCTTTGGCAACAGACGCTCGGTAGTGCCACCTCAGGATGTCGCGGGCGCCGGAGAGGACCAACAGCCCAAGGACGCGTTGGCGCTTTCCCTGGATAGCCGAGAGAATCCCGACGCCGGTGCTCTCTAGGTTGTAGCGGGCGACGGTCGGCGACTGTGGCGCTCCACGCAACCTCCTCAGCAGCGAGCCTAGCGACTGAGCCATGGAGCGCCAGCATGATGGCCTGGCCTTGAGGTTGCACGAAGCCGAGGTGCTGCTTGCTGGCATTTCCATGGCAAATGCTGTCAGGTGACAGGGGTAGTATGTGGGTACGAGCCAGGTGTGTGCGTGCGCGACTATGTGTGTGGACTGTGGAGGAGGAGGGGGTTTATATAGAGCACTGTGAGTTCACAGTGTATTTGCAAACCCTTTAAAGCGATTTTCTTGCAAGGGCGTATTTCCCCCTTCTGGCACCATTGTGTAGCTCGAGCAACATCAAGAGGGAACTTGCGTGGTCCATCTCCCTCTATCCCACGAGATTTTTTCTGGATTCGAGCTGAAATTGAACTGTTTCCTCTGAAATTCCCCTCTATCCAATGAGATTTTTTCTGGATTCGAGCTGAAATTGAACTGTTTCCTCTGAAATTTCAGCAAGATTCCTACAATACAGACACATAGTAAAAAAAATTGAAAATTTGAGTTGAATTTTTGGGCTACCTCTTAAATATCATAGACCTGGACTTAATTAGCCTGTTAGCTATATACCAGCTGCGCAACTATATATTATGATATTAATTTGGTAGAATCTAGATGAAGATCACGGAAATTCAATTCGGCTCCCGGGTGCGTATGCTCCCTCTACCAAAAAAGCATATTTCTAAATGTCAAAAAATGTGGATAAAAAATTCTACATGTACATCTCTATAATGTATGTCCATTCGCCAAGTTTCACGAAAAACCAATATTTTTTGTGGTCTATGTAAAAAGGAGAAACTTTACCTTGTGAAAAGCATTATTTTTAGCAGTGAATTTTATCTTTTTTACACACGTCAGATGATAAGTCGATTTTTTATGAAACGACTTTGTGAGCGCATAGCACGTGAAGATGTACGTACGATTTTTTGTTTCATTTTTTTTGAAATTTAAAATGTATGTAAGATACATTTCAAAATATAGGGAGCATATGCACCCATGTTCCAAAACACCACTCCC